>NW_026859582.1:0-65404 GCF_026571515.1 Ruditapes philippinarum | reverse complement strand
TTATCTAACACATGATATTGCACAGTTTACAATAGGGTGGGTTTTGTACTTGTTGTTTCTCCATATGATGGTTGTATGTGTGCTTAAGAAAAAGAAACACCCGGTTAACACGGAAATGTGGAAAGTGTGATTTTACATCCCCCCCCCCCTCCACAAAAAAGCGAAGGATATGTTCAGTATGTGTGGACAATTTGACCCTATAAAATTGTTCTGTTAAATAAATGTTAAAGGTGCTCTGTCAATGTGCAACAACTACACACGTCAGAAAGTATCTTGAATTCAATCCTTGCTTTCACCGGCAACTAATGAAAGTCGTGCAATGTAAGTCGAAATTTCGAGTTAGACTGTCGAAATTTCGAGTTGCTAAGTCGAAATTTCGAGTAAGTAACTCGAAATTTCGAGATAAGTAACTCGAAATTTCGAGTTAGTAAGTCGAAATTTCGAGTTAGTAACTCGAAATTTCGAGATAAGTAACTCGAAATTTCGAGTTAGTAAGTCGACATTTCGAGTTAGTAAGTCGAAATTTCGAGTTAGTAACTCGAAATTTCGAGATAAGTAACTCGAAATTTCGAGTTAGTAAGTCGAAATTTCGAGTTAGTAAGTCGAAATTTCGAGTTAGTAAGTCGAAATTTCGAGATAAGTAACTCGAAATTTCGAGTTAGTAAGTCGAAATTTCGAGTTAGTAAGTCGAAATTTCGAGTTAGTAACTCGAAATTTCGAGATAAGTAAGTCGAAATTTCGAGTTAGTAAGTCGAAATTTCGAGTTAGTAACTCGAAATTTCGAGTTAATAAAAAACATACACCTGGCACTAATGCTCTTCCGTAATTTTGATATTTTGCATATGTTTCATTTAAATACGACTGTCAATGCATAAAAATAGATACCACACATACATAATCATTCCTAGGATTCCTCTGTTAAATTTAAACAGAGGTTCAAACCTCAATTAAATTAACAGACAGATTCAGCTGTTAAAGTGGCTGTTAAAGTGGGCGTTAATTTTGAGCAAGAATTTAACACAACGGTTAAATTTAACCGTCCGTTATTGGATTTAACAGACGGTTAAATTTAACAGAGCTTTGAGAAACTGGCCCCTGGGCAGGGCCATATTAGAGACCGGGGTCTTATCTAACATACATTTTGAGACGAAGTAGATCTCAACAAAAGTTATGTGTATTATAGCCCTTGGGTTAAAAATGTTTGTTCTTAGAACCATGCATTTGTGACATAATTACTTTAAGGCCCATTATGCCTCAGAAATACTATATGAGCCGCGCCACGACAAAACCAACATATATAATGCGTTTGCGACCAGCTTGGACCCAGACCAGCCTGCGCATCCGCGCAGTCTGATCAGGATTCATGCTGTTCGCTATCAGTTTCTCTACTTGTAATAGGGGTTGTAAGCGAACAGCATGGATCCTGATCAGACTGCGCGGAAACGCAGGCTGGTCTGGGTCCATGCTGGTCGCAAACGCATTATGTTGGTTTTGTCGTGGCGCGGCTCATTTTTTATTTTTCAAATACTTTTTATTTTTGGTGTCTTGTTACAGTTTCAAAATTAAAAAAAATCTCAATTGCCATATAGATGAATTATCTTTGCACCATTTGTTTTGTTATATAATTTATATAATTAAAATGAATCAGTGTTTTATATGGAAGTCAAAATACTAGATTGTTTACATTTTGCTACCTTAACGACACATCATTATATGTTCAGTAGTTCATTCTCAAACTTTTGAACATCTAACATACCCTAAATGAATTATAAATACATCATTAAACATATGTTTGATATTTCTAAATAATTTTATGAATATGGATTTCTGAGGCATAATGTGACTATATAAAAGTAATTGCGAAAATCTGTTCCACAGAAACTTCATAACCTAGAGGCTAGGTATTTGCCTTGTGTAGTTTTATGAAAAATAAATTAATCATAGCATTGGGAGTAAAAAAAAATATACTGTCATATTGATTTATTATTTAAACCACTGTTAAAAAAACTAAATGTTAATAAGCTGCCAATTTGAGCATATGTCTACTTTGTTCATGTTAGCTGAGACAAAAATGTTTTTTCTAAGATGTTTGAAACAAAAGAATCAACAGAAATCTTGAGCAAATGCATTTAATACGTTAAGTTACATGTATGGCAAATAAAGACAATGAATACATTCATTTATAACAAGATACAATTTGCATAAAGTATGCACACTTGGAACACAAATACATGTACATACTTACACATGCCTGATATGTTAGCATTTTACAAATGTGAATTAAAAAAGAAATAGAAATGTCTGTATCTTATTTGAACAGGTAGCATTATAACGAAATTCCCGTCAAGAATTTCTATTTTCATGTAGTGCTCACAGCTCCTACCCCGTCCTCTGTAATCCCGGAATACGTCGTATATATCTAGATCAATCCCTGTGCTGAGGTATCAAATTTTTACAAGTTACATTATTTCACATAGATATCTCCTCTTCTTTTTCTTCCCTCTAAGCGCTGCTCTAGTCGCTGCCTCGAACACTTCTTTAACTCCGTCATTTTCTTTAGCAGAACATTCTAAATAACACGCTGCTCCGATTCGTTCCGCCATTGCTCGACCGTCGTCAAATTTTACTGCCTCTTTCTTTTTAATGCTTTGTTCATCAAATACTGACATATCATCGTTCCTTAAGTCTTTCTTATTACCGACAAGAATGATAGGGACATTGAAACAAAAGTGTTTAAACTTCCGGTGCCCACTTTTCAGCTACATTAAGTAAGCTGTCCTTATCGTCAATGGAAAAACACATAAGAATGACGTCACTATCAGGGTAGGAAAATGGTCTTAGTCTATCATAGTCATCGATCTTGGCCTGCGGTATCCCATAATGCCACTTCAACTTCTCTGCCATCAATTTCAATATCGGCTACGTAGTTGTCGAATACAGTTGGTATATAAGACTCCGGAAACCGGTCTGTGCTTAGTACTGTAAGGAGGCAAGTTTTACCACAGGAACCGTCCCCAACTATCACTAGTTTTTTCCGAAGTACGGACATCGTTATTTTTTAACGCTTCTTTCCAAAAATACACAACAAAAAAAACCTCTTTTGTAAACCATTTAACGAACTTGTTTGTTTGCGATAATTTCATTTATATAATTATTTATAACAGACGCTTTATATACATATACATTTGTAGATCTAAAAATACGCATAGCAAATCGCGTCTAAATATAACCGTGACAGATTAAACGCTCACTGGTTATCAATTTTCCATACTAAATATAGCGCTATTTTATTTTAATATATTATATTTTCATAAATGTTTAAAATCAATAAAGCCAAAATGTACAGTTATTAAACAGCACTACAATGGAACTGCCTGACTTATTATATTATTAATTAATTTATTTATTTATCTATTTATTTGTTTGTTTATTTATTTATTTATTTACATTGTATTTATCTATTTATTGATTTATTCTATTAACAGCTTAAAATACATGTAGTTTTAAGATGACTCGACGAAAACATGGAAGAAAAACTTTGATGGACCAACAGTATAAAAAGTAAAAATGGTTCAGCTAAAAATGGTCCAAATAAATACATTGTAACTGCTTTCATGACTCCAAAATTAAAATACATAGAAGTAGATATTTATATTTTAAACCAAGTAGAATTTGTTTGATTATAAAGAATCCGAACGCATACTTGAATACTTAGCGAATGGTAATTTAAATTATGACTTCTTACCAAAGTTAGGACAGTTCTCAAAGATCCATAAATTATCAACGAGTCCATGACAGTATGTTCAAGTAAAATCAAATTAGACAGTGAAATGTACCAGCTGCGGTTACCAGATAAATTAAGGAATATCATTTTCATTGCATCAAATTAATACAATAATAATAATAATAATAATACATGTATCAACAAGATAGAAAAAAGGCATTATAAATGTTTAATTAATGATAAGTACAATGTACATTTTTCAAGCTCCTTGCCTTGAAATGAGCCAAAATATTCCAAGAAAATCAAACTTGAGAAAAAATGTAATAAGATGTTAGGAAAAGTAAAACTCTTCACGTAATGATTTACATGTAATTGTTATGTGCGATTAAGGATTGATTTTGCAGTATTTACCATCATATTCCTACTGCGTGACTAACGCAGTAAGGATGTATTGCACATTTTGATGATCTTTTTAGTAGCGAGCGCCAGTTACTTTCTTTGTTCACTTCACAATAATTCAATTTTAAATACACGTCCAAAAATCAACGTGAACTTAAATTTACATTCATCATATAGGCATTATTATAATTGACTCATGACCCTTCCCTTGTAGTCAAAAGTAAATAATAAACAAACTTTGGAACTTTTTATTTGTATATGTCACAATTAAAGTACATGTAAATTCTTTTAGGAAAAATAAAGAGTATTTTCGGAAATATTTTTAGATAATTTAAATTGTCGCATTGACAGCTACAGTAACAACGGTCACTCGATCCGTTCTCTTTCTTTTCGTTTTCTTTTTGTCTCAAAACAATCGTCTTTAACATTACTTAAACGTACGTTGCATTTGAAAAGTAAAGCTTATGAATACAAGAGTATTCATTTCAAATTGATTATTTTAAATACCCGCGCATGGATTGATTTAGGTCAGTACGTAATGTATTTTAATTTTCCCGCGGCTTAAATAATACCAACAAGAGTTATGTCCTAAGTATAATTTGATTGATACACAAAGTTATTTAGTTAAAACATAACTTTATGCAATATGTCAATGCGCAAAAAATCTGGAATATCTATGCTAAGTTATAGAAGGCAAAACCACTAACCAATAGAAATTTACTTACCTGGGTTATAATTAGACTTGGTTCGTTATTTTTTATTTTTAGATCTATATTAAACACGAAAAGTATGAATATTTTGAGATTTTTAAGAAGAGTTTAACCAAAACCAATAAGAAAATGTCTGTAATTCGTAAAAAGTTAGTGATAGTTAGGGGACGGATCTTGCGGTAAAACTTGCCTTCTTACAGTATTAAGCACAGACAGGTTTCCTAAATTTTATATTCCAAAACTGTTTTTTGAAACTAGCGTTCACGGATATTGTAATGAATGGGAATGTGCAGAGATGGTCTTATGGGACACAGCCTGACCAGGATGACTATGATAGGCTGAGACCTCATTTCAATCCCGACACCGATGTTATTCTTATGTGCTTTTCCAGATAATAAAAAGTTTAGAAAATGTATCTGAAAAATGGACACCAGAAGTGAAACACTTTTGTTACATTGTTCCAATTGTACTTGTTGGAAACAAGAAAGACTTAAGAAATGATTAAACAACTAAGCTGAACTTGGGAAAAAGAAAACAAGAAGTAGTAACGTTTGAAAGTGGACGTGCGATGGCGGAAACATATCGGAGCAGTGTGTTATCTAGAATGTTCTGCTTTGAAAAATGAAGGAGTGAGAGAAGTGTTCGAAGAAGCAACAAGGGCTGCGTTAAAAAGGGAGGAAAAGAAGAAAAGAATTAAATGTAAAATTATGTGACTTGTGTGTTTCGGCTAGGAAAATGTAAGGACTGAACTTTTATATATCTGTAAAGAACAATGACGGAATGATTAAGGGAGATGATCGAGACAGAAAAGGTTTCGCGTTAAATGAACAGCTAAAGAAGAGAGAAAGTTGTTATCAGAATGATTTGCTAAGGACAATTAACGAGGCTGGAGAAGTACCAGTATTTCAGGCAGCAGAATAACATCTACTAGAACGAAGAAGAAATTCATGACGATAACATAAAGAATAATGTAACATTTAAGACATTTGAAAAAACTATTTTAAATGGTTACACATTTCGTCACAGTTTGGTTTGTGTCAATGATTATAAATATTTGCGATTTTATTTCTTTTGGAAAAAAATACATTAATATCTAGTAAAGGTTCAATATAACCACGATGGCTTGACGCATTTAGACTGCCTTACACAATTTTAGAAATAATTATAACATCATAAATATGACTATACATGTATATTGTTGCATTCTTAGAATTCATTTAGTTTTTTTGCCAAGTAACTCCCGAATATTCCGTGGACTTTCATAGCATTGTGCATTGTATTATAAACTTTGCAATCATTTAAATTATTGAACTAATTACTAAATGACTGACCATTTGCTCTCTAATCATTATATGTATATACTAGTTATATTATCATATTACATTCCATTCACAGCGTTTAGTTTTACATATGTTTTATCTGTTGTATAAAATACAGCGAAAAATGAAAAATTGCGATGAACGATTTGATCGAATGGTTTTATATTATGCTTTTATGGTGAATCCTGTTAATTTCAATTTAATGTTGCTAATATTATTTTAAAATGATAATCAAAAAGATGTTTATTAACATAATAGTCTCTAATCCAAAGCCAACAAAACTACCGATCCAAACATTACTGTTGCTTAACGATAAGATATGAAGCATACGTATATTCAATTTTGTCAAAATTTTGTGTTGGTATTCGGAAAAGAAAATAAATCGACAAATAACAACAACACTATGAGTGATATACTCTGAATGATATAGATTTTATCTCATTAAAAAAACCCAGACTTTCACTTATGAGCATAAACTCTGTCTAATCGTTGTAATAGTTTTTAATTATAAGTGAAAGTTTGGGGGGCTTATTTAATGAGATAAAAGCCATTATATCATCCATAGTGATGTTCACATATTTCTTTCATGGCCTTTGCTTTAATTTATGATTCCGTAAATTTCTTTATAAGTGTTTTGTGTATCTTGTTCTGTAAATTATATTTCACAATTCAAAGACAATTACTGCACTAAGACAAGTCACCGCAATAATGACTTTATTCCGCACTTTGCCTCATATAGACGTGTTTTGACGGCTTCTCGACCCCCCTTTTTGATTGAATGGCCCGTTTCACAGTTGTTGAATTCTGTTGTTCTCTTAAAGATATCAACAAACAAACAATTTTTAAATTGATGTTAAATACCTACTCTCTCACATGTGTACTGGTATTGAAAAATATATTTCCTCCTCACAGGTGAAAGAAACAATAACACACAACTGCCTTTTAAAAATCTAAATATTTTTTCTAAGGTGAAACAAACAATAATTTGAATGTGGAATTTGGATTTTTTTCAGCCTTAGAGAGTCAAAATGATGCCAGTTTTTACTGTGGATTCTGTAATCTACATGTCAATTCTCCATAGAACAGATGGAACAACATAGAAGTGTGTAAACTGTTTATTTATCTTACATAACAATATCAATAAAGTGGAACAGACAGTCAGAACAAGTTAAAGTTGGCTTCATCTTTTCTAAAGGTTAAATATGTAATTTTTTTAAAAATCGTTTTCAAATAAAAAGAATTAGAGTGGAAAATGAAATTAGTTTATTGATCTCGTATCTGACGTCATATGACATCATTGTAAGCATTCCTTCTTTATGCTGTGCATATATCCTGTAATAATGCACTTGATTGCCCTAAGCGTGTTAAAATTGTTTGGCAAAGTCAGGTCAGTATTACCTTAAAATGTACATGGAGTTTGAAGCACTTTGTATCTGGAAATTGAAAAAATTATCATTAATTATGTCATGAAAATATTTTTTTAAGTTACTGTAAAAATTAACAAAACTCTGATACAGTTGAATATAATAAATGAAGACTAATGGTCATTTGTCTCTCATTGCTTATTCAGAAATCATGCGAGATTAGTAGTCGGTCACTTACAGGAGCAATTGTATCACTGGTGAGTTAGCTAGGAAAGTAGGTCCGGTGGATGGACCGCCAAGATATTACAACACATGTTATAAATTGGCGTAAAAGCAAAAAAAAAAAAAAAATGAACAATATGTTTTTTTCCAGGATCTTCACATAATAAAAAAGTTGAGAATGCCAAAAACTTGCAACAAGGGACACAACTCCCACATTCTGCTGCGAAGAAGAAATTTGTGCCAAGCAGTGGAACAGAATCATCTGACCATGTTGTTATGCCGACACCACCTCTGCCTCTAGCAACTTTACTGGAGTTAAAACCACTCACTTATGATAAATAGATACTATATTTTTTACATTAAATTTTTGTAACGCTAAACCTGGTGAATGTTTAATGGACTTGTCCAGCTTCCATTGTTGGAACTGTACATTATCAATTTTAGAGGTAATAAAATGAACATTTAACGTCAGTCAGCATTATAAAGCCTAATCAGACTCTACTGGTTCTAAACAAGTGACAGAGGCTAATTTCTCCTGGTTTCAAGCCAGTTAATTGATCTGTAGAGGATATTTGTTTGTTTTGCATGTAAGATCGAATATATTTCAGTGAGTGGACGCCAGATACAATATTTATAAGAGTGACTACGCCACTATTGAGAATATTATAGCTTGTGTTCATGAGTGAAATATATTTCTATCTTATGTGCAAAACTAAGAAATTTTTATGCTTTTTTAGTCATTTTTACTTGTTTTTGCTTTGAATTTCTTGCATTTTTCTTCATGATGTCATCACATCATGATGTAACCGTTGCAATGTTGAAATTAAGTTCTGTTAAATGTCTCGAATTTCCTAACATTTTTAACTAATGTATACAGTTATTTACTTGCAAAATTTACGTACGACAGAATTTATACCTGTTGATAATTCCATTTTGTTATGAAATATTATTTTCATCTGCATTCAAATATAGTATAGCTACAGTGAAAACTATCAAATATAATTTCCCTGTGAAAATTATCAAATATAATTTCACTGTGAAAATTATCAAGTATAATTGCACTGTGAAAATTAACAAATATAATTTCACTTTCCACTACAAAGCATGACTGTAATAAACAATGATTATTTGATCTATAATAGATATGGGCCAAACATTTCACGTCGGACCAATCATGTAAATGTTTTTTATCTAGTGTAAAAGTCTTTATTTTAGGGTCTACAGCCGTCAAGCCTTGTTTTGATTTACATTAATATTGTTTTGTTAGCACTACATCTATGCTATCTGATGTTAATAAAAAGTATTCATCACAAAGTCGTCATTTTTACATAGTGATTGGTTATAACCAGTAGATGACCTATATTTATTTTGGGGTCAAAGGTCAAGGTCACAAGGGCTTTAAAAGTCAGAATGGTTTCAGCTGATTATCTAGAAAGTATTCATCACAAAGTCTTCGTATTTTACATATTGATTGGTCATCACTAGTAGATAACCCCTATTGATTTTGGGGTCACTAGGCCAAGGTCACAGGGGCCTTTAATGGTAATATGATTTCCGCTTATTATCTTGATTACTATTTATCACAAAGTCTTCATATTTCACATATTGATTGGTCATAACTAGTAGATGACCCTATTGATTTTAGGGTTACTTGTTCAAAGGACGGTCACAAGGGCCTTAAATGTCAGAATGGTTTCCGCTGATTATCTTGAAAATTATTCATCACAAAGTCTTCATATTTCACATAGTGATTGGTAATAACCAACAGATGAACCGTATTGCTTTTTGGGTCACTAGATAAAATGTCAAGGTCACGGGGGCCTTTAAATGTCAAAGGGTTTTCCCAAAAATTTTTATTTTGGAAAACTTTTTTATAAACAAAGGGTCTTAAAAATTTACATATTTTGTTTGGTCAAAAATGGGAAAGGGGTTTTTTAAATTTTTTTGGGGGTCTTTAAATTGTAAAAGGGTTTAAAAGGCCCCAAAGGTTTTTTAAATTTTTATTATTGGTGTTCCCCTCATTACCCTTAAAAAAGTTTATTTTTTCACAAAATTTTTAAATTTTCAATATTGTTTGGTCATAACTAATGATGATTCCTATTGTTTTTGGGCCCATTTTATTTTAAAAGGGGCCCTTTAAAATGTTTCATTTTCTTAAAAAACTTTTTATCAAAAAAAGTTTCTTTAAATTTTTCTTTTTTTTTTTGTGATAAAGGGGCCAAAAAGGTTTGGGCCTTATTGTTTTTTCCCGACTTTAAATTGTTATTTTTTAACCCTTTTAAGAAAAACTTTTTTAAAGAAGCCCTAGATATAAAACCGGAAAAAAAAATGTTTCCTTCGGAAGTTTAATCACAAAAATTTTTTTACAAAAAAAATTCAGACTCTTTTTTCATGGGAGTTGTACAAAAAAAGGTTTTAATGAAAAAAAGCAAACCCCTCAGCTCCCCCTAGCACCGGCTTGAGCAGTACTAAATTCTTAACATTTAAATAGTTTCTGGCATAAATTTGACCAGGGAGGACTAGAAAAAATAAAAACACTGAAGGAAATAGGGGGCCCAATTTTTAAACAGCTCCCCACACATCACTGACACTACTGTTGTGAATTATAAAAATCTTGAGACAAAGTGACCCCTCGTAAGCATTAATCACAAAAAATATTACAAAATATAACCATTTCCGGGGGTTCGAGGGGTTTAAGGTCGATACTTCAAAACCCAATTCCCCTTCGGGGGTTTGGGTTCGAATCCCGGGAGTTTGTTTTGGTATTTTTAGCATGGCGGTAGTCAAAATACTGGTGTAACTCCCCGGGGAACGAGGGTTTGGGAAAAATTTACCCCCCTTATATAAAGGGAAATACTGTTGGGAAAAGGGCTTTAAAATGAAAACAAAAAAACACACATAAAAATTGTGGGACTTGGTTTGATTGGGGTCTGGACAGGGGAGGGATAACGAATAATTTGAAAATTTCCCCCACGCCCCAAACCCTCGGTTTACCCAAGAAACTAAATTTCTAAAACACTCAATAGTGTGGCAATCAATATCCCGAAGGAAAAGAAAAATATAAAAACACTGAAATAAAAGTAGGGGGCCAACTTTTTAAGGGTCCCACAAAGCACTTGCACCTGCTTTTGTAAAGTATAAAAAATCTGGAAAAAAATTTAAGTGATCCCTGGGAAGCTTAAATCACAACAATTTTCGGGGAAAATTGAAAACTCGGATTTGATCGAGTCTTTACATGGGGGAAAATTTGTTTTTAAGCGCAACATCCCCCACCCCCCTTTAGCACCTTTTCCTTGGGGCAAACCCAATTCTCAACCCCTTTAAATAGTCACCCAATATTAGGGGGTTTCAGTTTTTGCGTGAATTGTTTTTTCCGAGCCTGCCCTTTGTTTCAAGATGGTTTTAAACCGGGCCAGAAATGCAGTAAAATAAATTTTAAAAGATTTTGAATTTTAAACTACCCGAATTAAAAGTTGAAATTTTTTTCAAACTATATATTAAAAAAATTTTCACTGGCCCGAACAAATTTTTCCCCGGGCCATGGGCCCCCGGGCCAGTCCCTAAATTCTTTGATGAGCGGGGTTATTTTTTTAAATCTCTTTTTGTCCTTTTATTTTAAATTTAACCTAAAATAAAAAAAAAGGGGAATTCCTTGGAAGTAAAAACTGAAAATTTTTCCGCTGGGTTTTGATTAAAGTCTGTTTTTAGACGGTACTTGAAACTCCCCAATTTCCCTGCCCCTTCTTCTAGCCCCGCTTAAGTTTAAATTTTAACATATAAAACTTTGATGGCGGAAATTTTAAAATTTTAAAAAACATACGTAGATATGATAATATTTAAATGAATTTTTTAAAAAAGGAACTGGTTTGGGCTCACTTTAAAAATTTTTAGTTTCTCCCGGGAGTAAAAGTCCCCTAAAGGGCTGAGTCTTTAATAGGCTTTAAAACTTTTTTTAAAGGCCATATTGTTAAAAAACTAGGGAAAAAATTTTTTCTCCCATAAAATTCTAAAAAGTGTTCAAAAAATTTTTTCCCATTGCAAATTCGGGTTTCCCCAGGAAAACCAAAAAGAAAAAAAAAATTTTAAAACTAAAAATCCAAAACCCTAAAAGTTTTAGATATTTAACAGCACAAATCTTTTTTGGGTGTCAAACCAAATTTTTTTTCAAAAAAAAAATTCGGGGGAAAAAAATTTTGGCTCCATACCAACCAAAAATTTTTGATAGAACCCAGTGATTTTTCCTGCCACCATTGACCATTAAAACACAACCACAAAATTTTCCCCTTTAACCCAACCCTTGTGATTCCATAAAAAAACCCAAAAGTTTTTTCAAAAACCAAAAACCAGTGTTTTTCCAAAAGAAAACCACTATTTTCCCCATGGGAACCAGTGTTTCCACTCCCAAAAAAGGTGATTTTCCCCTTAGAATCATTGACTTTAAAAGAAAACACTAATTTCCATAAAAACCCCACTTTACTTTCCATAGCACCCAAGTAGTTTCCTTTACAACCGTGATTTTCCATACCCAATTTCATAATTTTTCCATAGCAACAAGTGAGTTTTCCCAAAAAAAGCAAACCAAAAATTTCCCTTAGCCCCACCTTTTTTATGCAAAATTGCCCTTTCAAAAACAACCCAGAAAACTTTCCAGAAAAAATATTTGACCCAATAGAACCAGTAATTTTCCCCATAGCAACCAATCCCATCTCCATGAAAACCCCAGTGACAAATTTTAAAACCATTGACTTTCCACGGGGAAACTTTAATTTTCAAGAAAACACAAATTTTCCGCATCAACCATGCCCCAAATATTTAACCAGGGGTTTTAGGAACCATAGATTTTCCCCATGGAAAAATTTTAAATTTGCAAACCCAACCCATTTCCCCTTTCATAGCAACCAGACCTTTCCATAGCAACCTTTAAATTCCCCATTTTAATCTTTTACCTGTATTGCATCGTTTTGATTTTCCAAAACCCAACCATGATTTTCAATGGGCAACCATTTAAAAGACCCAAATTAAATACCATAAAATTTTTAAAAAAAACCATTTATTCCTTTAACCCACCAATAGACTTCCCTTTGCAGCACTGAATTTCCACAGCAATAAATGCCTTTCCATAGCCAAAGTCCCACCCTTTTGCAAACAATTTACCAATATTCCCAATCATTAAATTTTCCCAAATAGAAACCCCCAATTTTTAGAAACATTCATTTTAGTTTTAAAATTTACGGTATTTGTTTTTTTAAAGAATTTTTCGACAAAAACCCCGGAAAAAAAAAATGAAATTTTAGGGTTTCTAAAAAAAAGTTTGGGGACAGTTGGGTCTAAATAAAAAAATGCGCTCTCAGAGATCCGTAAAATTAAAAAAAAAAAAATTCAACGAGTCCTAGACAGATTTTAAATTAAAGGAAAATTTAGACAGTTAAAAAAGTCCCAAATTTTAAAAGGGGATAAATAAGTACATTTTCCCCCTTTAAAAAAAAATTAAAAGATACATGAAACCCAGCAAGATGAAAAAACCCTTTGGTAAATTTTTAAATTTTAATGAAGACTTTTTTCTAGTTGTTTCCCCTTAAATAAAGCCAAATTTTCCCAAAAAAATAAACTTGAAAAAAAATGTAATAAGTTTAGGAAAAAAAAAAGATTTTAAATAGATTTTTAATGATTTACATGAATATGTTGATTAAAGATTGATTTTGCCCTTTTTTAGTATTTATATATTTCTACTGCCCCCTTTAAATAATGCAGTAGTGATGTATTGCCCCATTTTTTCATCTTATTTAAATTTCCCTGGATTGCCCGTGTCAGTTACTTTCCTTTTCACTCAAAAATAAAATACCCCCTACGTGTTTTTAAGGGTTTTTAATGAAATCCCTGAATCTGGGGCCCTGCCCGGGTTTAAAATTTATTTATTGGGATATAGTTTATGGGAAACCCTTAATAACATTGAGCTTTTTTTGTATTTTAAATTGCTTTCAATAACTTCAATTTTTAATTTGAAAATTGGGAAACTAAGATTAAAAAAGGGGCAAATTTAAAAAAAAAGAAATCTTTTAAAAAAAGTTATTTTAACGCGCGTAAAACTTGATGTTTTTAAAAATTTTTTCCCCGGGTTAAAATTAATACCTTAATTTCTCTCCAAAAAATTATTTATTAATATAAAATTTTAAATTTTACACAAAACTGTTTAGTTAAAACATAATTTAATTTTCAATGACTTTTTTCAAAACAAACCCAAAAATCTGGACTATCTTAAAGGGTAATTATTGAAGCAATAACCCCAAAGAAAAAGTTTTTTTTTGGTTTTAACATTTCGGTTTGCTATTGGGAGTGTATCACCTATATAAAGCCCACGCTTAGAAAAATATAAAAAAAAAATTTTATAAAAGTATTTTTAAAAGGAAAATTGTTTTGGGCATATTGATAATTTTTTTTAAAAAGAGTTTAAAAATGTCCCTTTAATTGAAAAAAGTTAAATGGTAGTTGGGGAAAAAATCTTGCGGTAAAATTGTCTTTTTAAAAGTTTTTTAAGGCCCAGACAGGTTTCCCTTTTTTATTCCCCAAATGTTTTTGAAACAAAAGCACAGACATTGTAATGGATGGAAAAAAAGGGAGAGAGGTTTTGGGGCACAGGTCTTTAAAGGAACCCGGATTTACTGTGAAAAGGCGGGAAACCCCTTTTCCCATTTTTTACCGATTTATTCTTAGTGCTTTTTCCCTTTAAAAATCCCAAAAAATTTGAAAAATTTTTTCTTTAAAAAGGACACCGAAAATGAAACACTTTTGTTAAAAATGTTCCCCAAGGTTTTTTGTTGGAAAAAAGAAAGACTTTAAAAAATGAAAGAATCAATAAGCGTGAACTTGAAAAAAGAAAAAAAAATGAAGTAAGTAACGTTTGAAAGTGGGACGTGCGATGCGCGAAACATATCGGAGCAGTGTGTTATCTAGAATGTGTTCTTGCTTTGAAAAATGAAGGAGTGAGAGAAGTGTTCGAAAGAAGCAACAAGGGGCTGCGTTAAAAGGTTGAGGAAAAGAAGAAAATAATAATTAAATGTAAAATAATGTGACTTGTGTGTTTCGACTAGGAAAATGTAAGGACTGAAGCTTTTATATATCTGTCAAGAACAATGACGGAATGATTAAGGGAGGTGATCGAGACAGAAAATGTTTTTTGCGTTAAATGAACAGCTTAAGAAGAGAGAAAGTTGTTATCAGAATAATATTGCTAAGGACAATAGTGAGGTTGGAGAAGTACCAGTATTTCAGGCAGCAGAATAACATCTGCTCGAACGGCGAAGAAAATGATGGCGATAACATGAAGAATAATGTAACATTTGAGACATTTGAAACACTATTTTAAACGGTTACACATTTCGTCACAGTTTCGTTTGTGTCAATGATTATAAACATTTGCGATTTTATTTCTTTTGAAAAAAAAAAGAAGACATTAATATCTAGTAAAGGTTCAATAAAACCACGGTGGCTTGACGCATTAAGACTGCCTTTTTAGCATTGTGCATTGTATTATAAACTTTGCAATCATTAAAATTATTAAACTAATTACTTAATGACTGAACACTGCTCTCTAATCATATATATGTATACTAGTCATATTATCATATTACATTCCATCACAGCTTTAGTTTACATATGTTTTATCTGTTGTATAAAATACAGCGAATAATGAAAAATTGCGATGAACGATTTGATCGAATAGTTTTGTATTATTTCCTGTTAATTTCAATTTAACGTTGTTGTTATCTTTATAAACATTCATAAGATGTAAACAATAGACTTCAGATTGTTCTGCTTGCATAAAAAATCATGAATAAGTAAAGAATGTGTAACATTGTTTGTGATGTTTAAGGTGTTTAGCCTATGCAATATCAGTCAATTTAGGTGCATATATAATAGTCAAAATAATTTCTAGATATTTTCTATTATAGTTTGTGTTTACGTTTTTAAGTTTCTCTTGTGTTTTCAATTGTATGTATTGCAAATATTTGTGCATATATTGTATGTAATTACTAAAATATATGCATTCATTTCTTATTGAAAAATTTGACTAAGACTAAAACCATAAAAAATGTGTTACAGGAGCTTTAAAATGATTATGATTGTTACATATTTGTTCAACCATAAGCTTACCAAAATAGCCTTTGTTCATATATACAATGGTTTTACAAATATCTTAGATAAGTTACAACCTCTGTGTTTGTTCACATCTAAAATTACGAAGAACTTCTTTCAATCTGTTTTTATTTTAAAAGTTATTACAAATAATCGAACATTTACTCCGCTACACCAGGGACAAGTACCTTGTCATTTGATTTTATGACATTGTATGGGGTACGGATAGATTAAAACAAAGGACATTTCAGATACTTAAATAATGACAGCAAACAAAAGAAATAGGATATCTAGTTATGTATGGCTGTTTATCGTATATTCAATTTTGTCAATATTTTGCGTTGTTATTTGGAAAAGAAAAATAAATCGACAAATAACAACCAACACTATGAGTGATATACTCTGAATGATATAGATTTTATCTCATTAAAAAACCCAGACTTTCACTTATAAGCATAAACTCTGTCTAATCGTTGTAATAGTTTTTAATTATAAGTGAAAGTTTGGGGAGCTTATTTAATGAGATAAAATTAGCAATTTTACTCAGAGTATATCATCCATAGTGATGTTTACATTTTTCTTTCGTGGCCTTCGTTTAAATTTATGATTCTGTAAATTTCTTTATAAGTGTTTTGTGTATCTTGTTCTGTAAATTATATTTCACAATTCAAAGACAATTACTGCACTAAGACAAGTCACCGCAATAATGACGTTATTCCGCAGTTTAAGTAACAACTACGCTGATAAATTTGTTCGGGTAATCTTGAATCTCCTGAATCATATTTCAAGTACGCTAAAAAAGAGAATTTGAAGGAAAATTATGACAAATCTTTGACTCTTAATATAATGTCCTTGCAAAAGAAACACTTTCAGGGAAGGGCTTACTTACATGGGATAATTAACCAATAATTAAATTCATTCTTTTGATGGTTATTTTATTTCCAGTGTCAAGATATTTTCTAAGTATGTCTCTTTTTCCATTGTAACATGTCGCAGCTGATGTTTATAGATCAGAATAAACACTTAAATGTAAAAAGAATAAGGAAGATATCATCACGTGCATATCATTGTTTAATATAACGGATATTCCAAGTAAGACAATTGTTCTGTGTAATGGTCGTGTGCGGGTAATTCTACGAAACGTCGTATATTAACGTCCCTTTATATAGTCAATTGTATACAGTTTTTTATTGGTTGGTGAAATTAAAGCTTTTTTTCACATACTATGTAAAGAAAAGTATACAGAGACATGTGGGACTTATAATAGACTTATTTTTTGATATGTATAAAGTCATTTTGTTAATAAAACTAAATAATAATAACAAGTGTCTTCCATAGCAACCAGTGACTTTCTTGCTATAGCAACCATCGACTTTCCATAGCAACCATTTAATTCCCATAGCAACTAGTGCCTTTCCTTGGCAACCATAGACTTTCCATAGCAACTTTTAACTTTCCATAGCAACCAGTGACTTCCATAGCAGCCAGTGAATTTTCATAGCAATAAATGACTTTCATAGCAAATATTTACATTCTACACAAATGTGTGAATCTACGATTGAATTTTATAGCCGGCACTGACTTTCAATGAAACCATTTATCTTATATAGGAACCAATGCCTTCTTTAGTAGCTATTGTTTTCCCTAAGCAATTGCAACCAGTTATGTTTTACATGTGCACTATTTCAGGTGCAACTATGAACATGAGATATTAGATTAAAATGACTTTCCATAACAACATGTTACTTCTATATACATAGCAACTATCGACTTCCCATATCAACCATTGACTTTCATAGCAACCAGTTATTTATATAGGAGCCAAAGCTTGCTATAGTAACCATTTACTTTCGGTGCTAGGAGGCGTGGACGGTAACATGCACTTTCCAGTACTGTCTATGAACAGACTCAATCAAACCGAGTCTGCAACATTTTACAATTTTGCCGTCTTGGGCTTTCTTGAGTGTTCTGTTATTCTCTATTTTACCATAGCAACCACAGACTCCGATAACTTTTCATTTTCCATAGAAACCAGGGGCTTCTACAGGAACTATTGACTTCTGTAACACGGTAGGGAATCACGTGACTTTTACGGTTACGCGTACAGACAATATGGCGGCCTAAAAACCTCGCTTCACATGTGTTTTCAGGTAATTCTTTATTATATCCCTTTTACTTACATACGAGACCTGTTGCAGCCTACGCGGAATAAAGAATTGTTGCCGCCTATACCTTATTTTCCACCCCTGTGCTCATAGCTTTTTCAAACACTCGAAAATTCAACAGAAATTTTCAATGTGAACAATTATTTTTCGGGTAACATTCACACAAATTTTTTATTTTTTATGAATTTGATTAAACTACGTCGCGTTAGCAAAGAGAAAATGTTCATAGAATTTCTTTATTTGAAAATGTAAATATCAGGCATGTTAAATGTTGACTGGTCATTTTCTATTCCAATACATGAGAGAAAAATGATTTGGGTAACTCCCACGCGTACTTTTATTGTTGATAACTCCCACGCAATATTTTATGTGCAAGCAATATCTATGCAGGTTATAGCCTAGATATTGATTGAACAAAATCATGATTGATGCATTTAGCCTTAAACGTTCATAGAATTTTGAATAATATTAAAAATACCGCCAAAAGGTCCTGGATAGAATTAAGCCCCTATGGATAGCAGAATACATACTCACGTAAATATATTAAATGAAGTTTCGATATAGATGAATTAATCGCAGAAATTAAAATAAAAGTCTCAAATATAAGAAGGAGGTCGATTTCAAATTAAGCACAATTACAGTTGTCATTTTTCATAGTTTGCAGATATGGACAGTTCAAGCTCGGATATTGTTTGTGGATAATGTTGGAAAACATTTGTCTTAATGACCACATAAACTGGCTACTCGGCACAGGACCTTGTAATTAAATGTTGTGGCAAATCGAAACGTGACAGGTATGGCATTTTACTGTTATTCGTAATATTAAGATTTTAAAGACATCCAAATAATTTTATCACTTAGTCTTTTATATAACCAACTTTTTTCAAATTAGTGTCTGTATTTAACATTATTATGTTGTGTTTTTTTTATCTAAAGCATAAAAGAAAACAACCTAAAGAATATTAGAATGGGTCTTTTATTTTACAAACTAGGTAATAAAATCTAGAGGACTTATGTTTGAATGTCATCTTAATACCAACAGTAAATCCCGTAACGTTTCCGATTTGCTGGGCTATAAAATGTTTTACCACAACATTTATAAGGTCCTGTGCCGTGTAGACTGTTCATGTGGTCAATATTTGAGACCTATCCGTGAATGAAATGTTTTCCAACATTTATCACAAAACAATATCCGAGATGGAACCTTCCATATCTGCAAACTATGAAAAATGACAACTGTAATTATACTAATAAAAACAGAAATACAAAACCTCCTTCTAATATTTTAGACTTTTGTATCAAAAACGCGACCTAATTGAATGATTTGGGTTTGGTAGGCCTTACGCGAAATTATTGATGTCCTTGGCAATTTTATGATTTTACAAGCCATGCCTTTTTGAAATTTATTTATCATATTATTGTAACCTATAAGCAGATGAAGTGATGTTCGGCCCATATAATTTACGCCCCAAGGACGATTCGTCAATTAAACTGTATTAATTTTATATCTTAGTGATTGTAAAATTAAGTGTGAATTAGTTTGAAAAGTACATTATATCCATTGCATTATCAAAACAACAAATATTGATTAAACTGTTTGAGGTTAAAAAACAAAGATGAGTGTTAAATTTTAAAGTTTATTGCCGTGAATTTATAGGGAATAATAAATCTATTTTATATTCTAGATCCTGGTCCTGGCTGAAATTTAGAGTATTACAGCTGTAGCTTGTATACCATAAATTAAACATGGAAAGGACTGTTCTTGAGAAAATTGCTGACGTAACTGATGGAGCAGTTTTTCTTACCAATCATAGGTCAGACTTAAATAGCTTCTTTTTAAAAAGTTTTGTTGTTTTTTGTACATAATTTACTGTCAATTTGAAACTTCAGCTGTATCTTAATTTCTATGCTTTTTTATTATGTAAATCTGAGAGATAAGCATTTTAAGATAAAACAAATCACTAAGTTGATTAATTATATATATAATTTGAGATTGACCAAGTCAATTTTAACTAGTAATTTCTTATTTTATTTGCAGAAGCAGTAGAAGTATTCAAACACCATCATGAAACACTTAAGACATACACAGAGAGCTCTAGAAGAAGTACTAGTGGTAGATTGGAACAGATTGTAGCTTAATTGTTAAACTAAAAGGATTTCTTAAATCGTTTGAATTTAAGCTACACTTGAACTGTATTTTTGAAATAAAATAGCTGAAATATTTAATAGTGTCTTGATTTGTAGCTCACCTTGCACATAGTGCAGGTGAGCTTTTAGGATGGCCAATCAAATGCGTCCGTAGTCCGGCGTCCGTCCACATTTTATTCAAACGACATCTATAATACCACTTGGCCAATTTTGATGAAACTTGGCAGGAATACTCTTTGTATGAAGCTCTATCAAGATTGTTCAAAGAATGCCATTCCATGCTAAACTCTGGTTGCTATGGCAACTAAAAGAAAAAAAACTTAAAAGTTCTTATACTTCAAAATGGAAAGGGCTAGAGCATAGATATTTCTCACAAGGCATAAGCTTGTTGGTGTCTACAAAGTGTATTCAACTTATGGTCTAGAGTTGAAAATTGGTCTCTGTTTTGGGGGTTAAAGGGTTTTTTATTGCAAGGTTATATAGACTTTCTTTGTAGGGATAAATTGAGATAGTGTATCTTGTATTTTTTGTCTCAACAGACATTGTTATGAAGATTTTTCTGTTAAAGCATTAGAAAGATGAAAATTTTGTTGAATGTGAATGTTGATTCTAAACAGAGTCAATCAGAATAACACAAATTTGAGAGCTACAGTGAAGTTGATTTCCCCATTCAATAATGGATTCTTTCATTAATTTCGTAACACCATCAGAAAGGAGACTGTGTCATTTCCGAAATACAAAGTAAAATATTTCGGTTCTTGACAATGACTTGCACATTATATGTGTAAGATATTGCACAAAGAAACGAAAGTGAACAAATAATGTTGTTTTTTTTCACAAGAATTAGTTGATAAAGTTAAAAATTTAATTTACAGTACGGATATTACTTTTACTATCCTTCCGGTTTGCGGGAAAAATCATATATTTCAACATCGTCTACACCGGTCTTACTGATGAACGAATTGAGTCATAATATTTCATTCTGAGAACAAACATACAATTCAAATCATTAAATAATGCATATCATTTTACAACTTTGCCTCAGAAGACATCTGTATCAATCTGACCTCGAGTTGAGATTATAAACAAAACTAAACCGGAAGTAGGACAAAATGGCGGCTTTGCCAAGAAAAATGAGAAATTTTGTAACATAAACTCGTATTTCATAACAAAGAAGTGAAGATGAATACAATTATCGATGTGCATCGGTGATACAGGTATTTTGTTAACTGTTTGTGAAGTATTCAGGCATGACATTCAGTATTTATGTAAATATCACCTTTCGTGTTCTTATTTCTAAAATAATACTGTCCTAGGATGATAACTTGAGCCTTTGTTTACATAACAAAGACCAATAACAATCCGAAAAATAGGTTAGGCAGATCAATGCCACAACCTATAAAAATGAAAATAAAACTACATATTATCATATGACTTGTTAGCGCAGTAGGTAGAGTAACCGTGACAGCAGTGTGTTTTACCCGTACAGGCAGAAGTCCGACTACTGGTAACATGGTACATATTTTTTGTTTACTTCAGCACAGCCAATTGTTCAGAAAACAAATTTGACCGGTTTTTGCATATACATACATGAATATGATATCGAATATTTTATTACACTGCGATCAAAAATAAATACAAAAAGAAAATAGAATGGAAATAAAAAAATATATATATATATATATATATATATATATATATATATATATATATATATACTATAAAATATATATTATAAGAAGAAAACAAAAAGGAAAACGAAAAATAAATAAAGAATAATGATGAAAAAAACAGAGTAAGAAGAAAAAACTGTGGTTATAAAATGACTCTAAGTGGGATTCGAACCTATGAGTACAAAACACAAATACCGTTGTTACAATTACTCCGACCTACCGACAGAGCCATAACGGTAATACACAAACAATTCTGTAAGAATAATGCTATATAGTATGTGTAAGTGTTTACTTTTACGATATCGGATAATAATCCAGATAACCCCGTTTTTCGACTTTCCCATGTACCGTTAAGACCAAATTATCATCTTAGGACAGTACATGTACACATGTGTTATTGACCTCAATAAATGTAAGTGAAAATGGAACAATAATTATAGTTATTATCCATGGTGCTAGAAATACTTAATTTTCTTTATCATTTAGTTAACTAAGCAAGAAGT
Organism: Ruditapes philippinarum; assembly: GCF_026571515.1. NCBI lineage: Eukaryota > Metazoa > Mollusca > Bivalvia > Venerida > Veneridae > Ruditapes > Ruditapes philippinarum. Next base: position 43,044 of record NW_026859582.1, on the reverse strand, counting down.
TTACGTAATTTAAAAATTATCTAACCTCACAATAGTTATCAATTTAAACTTGAAAATCTACTCAAAATGACTTCCCAAACATTTTACAAGATTTAACTTTACAATTAAACCTGTGTATATAACCACTCATGTGAACAGGAAGAATTTTTTGTAGAAAGGAATGTTCTAATATGATAAACCACATGCTTGGGGATTAGATCCTGCCCCCAACATGATACCCCTGAGTAAACACTATCAAAAATATTTTAATATTTAAACACTTATGGGATATCTGTTACGACAATAATACTGGTTTTCGAAAAAAAAATACATAATTATATGCAAAAAAATACTGTTTACCATCATGTATTGAGACTTGATTCCGGGCAGGCAGGCGAATTGGTTGGGCCATTTTTGGTAAAAGTTTTCTCAGCAACTACTTATCAGAGCCTCATGATATTTAGTATACAGCATTAACACATTGTCCCATACCATTGGATTTGATTTCAGGTCTGTCACTCATCCACTTCATGTTTACTGACTTAGTTAAATTCATAATAATAGTCAATGGTAGGAATTTTTTGTAACAATTTTCTCAGCAACTACTTATCACAGCCTTTATATTTGGTATACAGCATTAACATGTAGTCGCATACAATGGGATATGATTTTAGGTATGTGGCTCATCCACTTCCCGTTTGCTGACTTAGTTAAATTTTAGGCATTAATTGTAAATGTAAAGGAATTTCGGTAACAGTTTTCTCAGCAACTACATATCACAGCCTCTTGATATTTGGTATTGTGACTGCATTAACATGTGGTCGAAAGTTCAGGTCTATCGCTTATCCACTTCCTGTTTTCCGACTTAGTTAAATGTTTGACATTGATGGTCAATGGTAAGAAAATTTTTGTAACATCACAGCCTCATGAGTCATGTTATTTGGTATACAAATGCAACCCGGCCATTTTTGTCTTTGACCCATTTTTATTGAAGTATTTTCCAAATTTGTACTTCGTCTTGTTAATTATGATGTCATTGTTAAAATTTTCATGATGTAAACACGATACAGGGGGTGTATTTTTTAGCAACCTGTACTTTAAAGAAAAGAAAAAAGAAAATGACGTTAAAGAATTTTATAAACCTGTTGCTTGTTTTTAAGATCTATTTCTTAAGGTGAGCGATATAGGGCCATCATGGCCCTCTTGTTTTGTTAAACTCTGTTACAGTACTTTGCTTTATATTAGAATTAAAGTATGTTGAAATGACATTGAAACTTTAACGTTGTGCCAACGTTGAACTTCAACGTTTTTTAAACTTTCAAATTCGAACATAAATCCAACGTTATTTCAACGTTGAAATTTGACCATACTTCAACGTTGTTCAACGTTGATGTGCCTGCTGGGTAAATTCTATCAAGGACCTATTGGCGGTATTTTTAATATTATTCAAAATTCTATGAAAGTTTGATGCTGAATGCATCAATCATGATTTTTTTTCAATCAATATCTAGGCTATAACCTGCATAGATATTGCTTGCACATAAAATATTGCGTGGGAGTTATCAACAATAAAAGTACGTGTGGGAGTTACCCAAATCATTTTTCTCTCGTGTAATGGAATAGAAAATGACCAGTCAACATTTAACATGCCTAATATTTACATTTTAAATAAAGAAATTCTATGAACATTTTCTATTTGCTACCTCGACGTAGTTTAATCAAATTCACAAAAAATACAAATTTTGCGTGAATGTTACCCGAAAAATAATTGTCCACATTGAAAATTTCTGTTGAATTTTTGAGTGTTTGAAAAAGCTATGAGCACAGGGGTGGGAAATAAGGTATAGGTGGCAACAATTCTTTATTTCGCGTAGGCTGCAACAGGTCTCGTATGTAAGTAAAAGGGATATAATAAAGAATTACCTGAAAAACACATGTGAAGCGAGGTTTTTAGGCCGCCATATTGTCTGTACGCGTAACCGTAAAAGTCACGTGATTCCCTACCGTGATTATTGTCTTTCACTATAAAATCACTACAAGAAAAGCATTGATGCAAAGCATCAAAGGGCGTCCAAGCAAGAAGTGCAGCAGGTGAAGATGAACTAGTAGATATATATAATGACCAGATATTCTTATAAACTTTTCAATGGTTAATTGGTTTTTACCAGAATTGTATATAACTTATGAATGAACGGACGAAAGACATTATTCATTATTAACTTTCATTGGCATGCTAGAGATTAAAATATTACTTGTTATTTCTTTAGGATCGTTGTTATTAATAGCAACGGATATACATGTATACAATCATTTATAATCCATATGTGTAACGCATGATCAACACCACACTTGTGTAATTGTCCCTTATTATGTTATCGCTATTAGCGAAGACTTCCTCTAGAGGTATCTGTTCACACTTACTTACAATATGACACTGGTTATATTACCATGTTGATCATGTTGAGCATAATTGTAATATCTATTTTAAGCCCCGGTCACATATTCACGGATAATGCCACGGAAGAGCTACGGTCTAATCGTTCACGTTCGTTCGTTTACTACGGAAATGTGAAATTCCGTGGTCCGCTACGGTTCCGGTACGGACACTCAAAAGTATGAGTACGGAGTCCGACGGATTTACCACCAAAAGCCCCCGGAGAGACACGAATTGTTACGGACCGACACGGTTTGATACGGAGCGACACAAATCAGGTCGGACGCACTACGGATACACTACGGTTTGCTACAGTATAAGCACGGGTTAGTTACGAATAAGTACGGTCTGATACGGAGGAGAACGAATTGATACGGAGAAGAACGAATTGCCACGGATCTATGCGGACCTTATACATCCGTCCACAACCTCTTGCTTGCTCATTTTCAATACGCCTCGAATTGCAAAGTTCAATGATTTTGGCGGAGAGGATTCGACCCAATCGCGTCCGACCCCGAGACACATCAGGTCCGATTAAAGTGAATTTCTTCAAGGACGCTGGATCCTCAAAAAGTTCGGCCATGAGAGCCTCATACTAAACATGAAGCAGTCTTCGTAAAAGCCCATCTCTAGTCCACCATCTCGTTTGTCTTCACTTACCTGATTAGATATGGATTAGTAATCATTAATGAAAAATGTTGATCAATACTGCTTCTCTTTTAATTTTAAGATTTGCTGTTCGTTTTCAATTACATTAATTATGTTTAAAAAATACGTAAAAAGCTAGTTAATTAATCTTATTATCACTTAAGGTCCAGCGTCCGAGGCTTATGAGACACTTCGTTTTATGTACATATTTACTCAAATTTCACAATCCAAAGTTTGTAAAATATGTAATTTTTTGTAGTACGATATTAATATATATTTTACCTCTATGGATGTCATCAAGCAGCTCGACCACTGCCTTCGCATTCAGAGCCATTTCAATATAAAGTTGCAGAAAGTAAATGGCAATTATCATTTATTGAATGTTTCCGCAAATATGTCTGTTTTTTACAAGAATGTAGTATTTATACCCTTGAAAAAGTGCATGATACTTAATTCATCGTTACTAAACAGTGGTGGACCGTACCATTCCGTACCGTTTCGTGTTGCAACGCAATAAACCGTAATAGACCGCGATAATCCTTGCTTCCCCGTAGTGCAACGTATTACGATCGTGGCTTTCCGTGACAATGCCGTATTAATCCGTATTAAAACCGTTGCTTGTGCGTAGGGTATCCGTACTAATCAGACGTGGGGTAATCGTAATCGGTAATTTAATTACAATTTTTTGAGTAATCACAGTAATCAGTAATCATATTTTTTTCCCTGTAATTTCATCATAATTTAATCAATTACATGACCAATTAATCAGTAATCACAATGATTACATGTATGATTACAATACATGTTAAGCTAAAAAAAATTGCTGAACAAACATACATATAAAGGTTAAAAAAGTACCAGTGTCAATGCCTACTAATTGTCTTAGGTAGTGGTGAATTAAATGCAGTCACTCAGGTCAGATTTGATGACACCTGTGTTTTAATAAGGTGATGAAAAGATCACTGACAGATTGACCCAATACATAAATGATTGTCACAATTATACCACTTTAATTTGCTGTGTAATTATAACAATGGCCTGGATAGGTATATTATCACTTATTGAGAAGACTTTACAGGTTCAGTAAAGAGCAAGTATAAGCTGCAATTACTGACAAAAAGTGAGATATGGTTATATTTTCTGTTACATTTTTGGTATTGTTAAGTCCATGTAGAAGCAAAAAGTACAAAAAGATTTTCATCATATCGAAAAGAAAGCAATATGCAAGCATGGCAGGAAATATGCCTGCTGTTTTTTAAATACTTCATATTGCCAGAAAAAAATTCCTGATGATGGCAATGTGAGAGCTAAATGCACACTTTGCGTTTCATATATATCAGGAAATGTTCAGAGAACATCAAACTTCATTACACATTTGAATGTAAGGTTATTAATGTTATTTTTTTCACAGAACAAGCTGCATGTATGTAACATGTAACATGTACAGTAATCATAAAAAAATGTAATCTGATTACTCCTGTATCTGAGACTATTTAATCAGTAATTTAATGGCAATTACAATCACAGTCAAAAAACTATGGCTCTAAAATGTAATCAGTAATTTAATTTAATCAAGCTTTTGACAAACATAATCATAATTTAATAAATTATAAAATTGTCAAGTAATCGCCCCCAATGTCTGTGTACAAAATACGTAGTTCTCTCCGTACCAAAACCGTGGAAATCCTTGACAAGTTGGTGGCTAACACTACGAATCATAACGGACTAGTACGGTTTTTGTACGGACCATTTACGTATCAGTACGGTTTAATACGGACTAACAGGGATACGCTACGGTTGATTTTTCCGTAGCAAATTTTTTTGCTATGCCTATAAATTGCTGCAATATTGCACATGCAGAGCAACTTAGACATATTAAATTGAAATTCGCTGCACTGGTGAGGTGGTCTCTAAGGTTAGTTAGGAATCCTTTACAATGAACATTGGTTGATTTAACCCTAGCAATACGTAATAAGTGAGAATTATATATAAAAATGAGGATAAATTGTAAAAAGTATATCAGCTTAATTCAGCAAGCATTATGACTCTAATTTTGTTTGTTTGTTTGTTTGTTTTGGGTTTTACGTCACATCGACACAGTATAGGTCATGTCGCGACGTTCCAGCTTTACTGGTGGAGGAAGACCTCAGGTGCCCTTCCGTGCATTATTTCAGGCACGAACGGGCACAAATTTTTGTGCATGTTCAAAAATTGTCAAGGATCGCTACGGATATACAAGGACTACTACGATTTATTACGATTATTGCTCCGCGCCCACAGGCGCGGAGCTATTTGTGTTTACTATTTTTTTTGTCCATGGGCCCGATTTGAGCAATAAATCCTTTCGATTAACAGCTAAAAGTAAATCCGCATTCAAGAACTCCTTTCGATTTCTATATTGGTTTCCCCGTCGGTGATTCGCAGCATGTCATATTAATGAATGAGAACCGGAAAGCAGTTCTGCTGTTACATAAATTCGAAATCTATAAATAGCTATAAATGTTTTGATTTTTGACACTTAGGTTACAAGTACAAATGTTGCTGCAATGCAGCAATTAAGAAGCTCCGCGCAAAAAAAAAATGTGCTCATTACAGATACCTTACCAAATTATGCCTACGCACAGGTCATGTTATATTCAGATTAAGTACTATTGTAGATTTTTTCCGAATGTTTTGTAAACCATATTTTGCATAATTATACTTATCTTATGCACTGTCCATAATTTAAAAGAGGCGAAAATTTTTTAATATAAAAATGCTTTCACTGATACCTACCTTGTAAGGAAAGTAATTCCATTGAATACAAACAAGACTTGTAAATGTTATGTGACATGACCGTACTGTGTTCTGTTTGTGTCACTACTGTAGTCAGTAACAGAAGATGATAGAAATATCAAAGTCTGTTATAATTGTAACAAATATACAAATAGTAACAAAAGGGACTAATATTATAATATAGTAATATTACATGCATATTTTTCATGTCAAATAAAAAAAAATGGTTTCTTTCAATACTGAAAGTAGAACACACTCTGGAATGAAAAAATGGGATCAATTTCGAAAAGACCAAATTCAGGATGTTTTTGTTTGTTATACACGCGTTACATGGTGATACAGTATTTATCAATATAATAGAAGACTGTTACCTGAATTTTAGGTAGGTATAAGGAAAGTCACTAATATCATATTCGTGCTAGACAAAGATATGAAAGCTACTTGACATTGGTAATATATAAAAAACTATTGTTAATTAATTTTTAGGGAGATCAATATATATTTTTTTGTTGAATTGCTTTTAAAAACCATTTCATAAAAAAACATTACACTTCATGTTCAAACTGCAGATAAAGTTTCGGTTGTTGTCATGATTTCTATCTATAGCTTATGCTTAAGGTGATTCCGCTTTGTCAGCCATGTTTGTTTTCCACTGTGTCTGTCCAAAGTGAAAAGTAGGCCAAAATTCATATAAACAACAAAGCTCTAATTGTAAAATGATAACCATTTGAAAAGTACACTTACAGGTTTATATTTTAAGGACAATTATTTTTTGTAAAAAAAAAGTTGAGTAGTACCATGAAAATAAACATCATTTACCTATTTCTTGTGTACATTGACAAACAGAAACACTTCACTGTTACACGTAAAAGGTTAGATTTTAAAGTTTGATTGTGTTTTCATTTTGATTGTAGTTCATAAGGCTATAAATGATGATTGTTTTCTTGCACTACTTTTTTACAAAAAATAATGGAGGCCATGTGCTTAGAAAGACATGAGATACTGATTTATTTCGAGTTAAGTTTTGAAAGATTTTTGTATTTTCTGCAAAAAAATAGTTTTGGTGGCACTAAAGCAGACTTTTAAAAGGATTTTGCCATTCATGAAATGTGCATAAAACTTTGCAACAGAATGTTTTTGGTCTTCAGAAATGTAGCACATTCAAGGTAAATATTCTTATTGTTATCATTTTTATTTTTGTTTATAATTGTCCTTAAAATATAAACATTGAAGTGTATTTTCAAATGGTTCATCATTTTACAATAAGAGCTTTGTTGTTATATGAATTCGCCGGTCATTATTGAAATCCCAGGAGAGACCGGGAATTACCGATAGGAGTACATCCCTCTATAAATAGATTTTCGGAATATTAAGGTCATCAACTCATCATTCTATTCAGCTTTCAGATACATGTAGAACAATAACCCTACCAAAATAACCCACTGTGTACTACAAAAATGATCAATAAAAATACCCCAAAGAGCGCGATTTATTGACGGAAAAGGTTATTTCATTTGAAAATGTTTGCATTGCGAAATTCTCCAGTTCGCTATTCATTGTAAATATCGCGACATTTCATATTTTAATTAATGATCAAGCACCCTCATACCAATCGGAATAATTGGCTTTTATAATGCCCAACTAAAAGGCTCGAGAAAATGCTGTCGCCCTTTCACAAAATCTGATTTCATTCCATAAGAGAATCTTGAGTCAGCCAACAGTGTACTGTAGAGTAAAAGGTTTTCTCAGCTCCAGCAAGTGAGGTGGTTTTGACCCAGGGCTGGTGATACGTTAAGTTTGTAACATCTGATGTAAGCCAAAATCATCTTCAAACTCTTCTTATAAGCATAAGTACATTCAAAGATGAAAGTTACATTGACTTTGGAGATAGGAACATGGGTCTTACACACAATAAGTCATCTTGATGTGGTAGAAATGTAACTCCTTTAAAATTTATCAGTTTGAAAGGGTGAATAAAAGTCAAGGATTTGTAGGTTCTGTATCTCTTTTATTTTCTGTTGGCACAACATGTATTTCAGACAAGACTAGTTCAATACAATCAAACATCTAAGTAACCACACTCAGTTTATGGAACTAAGTGTTTACATCAACACATATACAATATACACTCTTCTCTCTCTCTCTCTCTCTCTCCAGTGTGCTGTTACTATCCTTATAAATAATACCGATATTCCATAAATCACAAACATTTAAAACCATGAGGACAATGTACATGTCTCTTCCTCGAAAACGGGAGCTCAACTGAACACAATAGTCACATGATCAAACTGGCAGGAAATCATAACCACCCATAGAATAACACTGGTCCAAGGGAAACAACTCTCTTAATGACATATGATAAAGACTGACAGATTGTGTCCCTGTTACACACTTCCCTGCTATGGAAAATGACGTCCCGTTATTATCAAATATGATAAACAAGATCGACAAGGAAAGGCGGCGTACATGAAATCATACCAATAAATAATCAGGATAACAAACTACCCAGAACAAAACTACACCAATAGAATACTCCATCTCGAAACCATTAAACAAACAAACTCAACCCTAAATTAAGAGTCAATACATATCATTTCAGTGTTTTCTCTTACTATGTTGACATTATTTATATATATATAATTCAGCATTGACAATTATCTTTATAATTATCAACATTGAATAATTGATGTTATATAGTAATAATATTTGCTTTTGCTCTTCGCCTTTTTAATTGCGACCTCGCAATCTAATAACCGCGCAAAAAGATTAACATTTAAAATATCACACACTTTCAATATAAATCAACATGTATTTTATTGCAACATTTTACATGTTAATTTATTATCAAAGTACATTATAAGCACATAAGAATAACATACAATATAATAAACACATATTGCATAAAAACATTAAAATCTATGACTTCTTCTCAGAGAGGGTATCCAAAATTTGTTGAGCTACTTGTATGTCAATTCTGTTAAGTACTCCAGAGTTCATCAAGATATCTAATGCTTGCAATTTGGAGTCATAAGGTCTTGGCACCATCTGATACATGTAAAACTCTTCTTGCCATTTCGGTTTTCTCTTCTCTCTTCTTGATGTTCTAGGTGTTGGGGTTGGAGTTGGACTTGTTGCTATACTATGACGAGGTCTTGGCCGAGGTCTTACACTTTCTGTAGTTTCTCCTTCTATATCATCTGCTTGTTCTTCTGCTGTTACATCATGTTGATCTGTATCATCTTGTATATCCTCTGTAGTTGCCCCTTCTATGTCAGGATCATAAGATGTTGTACATATATTTTCTTCTGTGGGAAGTTCAACTTCTATAACTCCTTCCTTTTCTTCTTCTATATGTGTAGATATATCTTCAGACTCTTCTGTATCATCTAATCTTTCTTCTGTATTTCTATCTTCTATTCTGTCTTCTGTATCTTCTATTCTTTCTTCTGACTGATTATTCTGTTTCTTCTCAACACTATTCTTGTACTTAATAGGATTATGGGCGTCCCCACTGATATATATGTATTAGATACATATTCGTCTCCTATCTCTTCCTCATCTTCTGAATCTTCATCTTTAGTGATGTCACATTCTTTATCTTCTTTATTTTCTTTATTTTCTTTAACTTGATCCTTTGCTGCATTCTTCTTTTTCTCTTTCATCTATTATGGTTCTGTATGTTCTTTCATTTCAGTTCTGGTTTTTTTCTCTTTATTCAATTGTCCTTGGACTAGAAACAATGAGTGATTTTCTATGCAATAAACTTTAATCGTTACCTGACTTTCTGCTTTTTATCCTAAAAAATATAGTGGATATTTCTTCTCTTGGTTGTTCTATCCACGTTCCAGTATTTGAGGTGTCTTCTTCTAAGACTTTGTCCTGATATGGAATCCTTTGAATGTTTTCCATGTTCACAACTTCTCAGAAGGATTTTTACTAGTACTTATCTCCAACTGAAATGCACTCTGCGGCCTTTGCTTTCTATAATATATCGTGCAAGTTATTACTTTTTGTTTTAAAGTCTGGGCTTTTCTGTTTTGGTATTTCTGATTACTTACAATTATCTCTAGTCTTTTCCATTATGTCTTTAAGTTCTTTAATGTAATCTGAATATGATTCATCAGTTGTTGTTATTTCATCTGTAGCTTGTTGAAACATTGAATCTATGGGTAGCTTTGCTTTACGTCCAAACATTAGTTTGAAAGGGGAAATCTTTGTCGATTCGTGAGGTGTACTGTTGTATGCGTAGACCAATGTTGGAATATGGTTCTTCCAGTCTGATTTCTGCGATGTCGCTAAGGTTCCCAGCATATCTAATAACGTTCTATTACATCTTTCAGTTAATCCATTACCCATGGCGTGATACACTGATGTTTTCGTCTTCTTCATGTTAGTAATTTCACAAAGTTCCTTCATAATTTCTGACTGAAAATTTGCTCCTTGATCTGAATGTATGGCATTTGGAATCCCGTAGTGTACAATGAAATTATTATAAAAAGCTTCTGCTGTAGTTTTCGCTGTTTGGTTTTTAGTTGGAATAGCCATCGCAAGTTTAGTGAAGTGGTCTGTTATAACAAGTATGTTTGAAATTCCTTTAACTGGTTCAAGTGTCAAATAGTCCATGCAAACCATTTCAAGTGGATATGTAGTTGAGATGTTTACTAAATGTGCATAGTTATGAACATTGGACTTTCTTCTAAGGCATCTTTGGCATTGAGAAACATGGTTGTCTACATCTGCATACATTCTTGGCCAGTAAAATCTTTCTTTAAGTAAAGCTAAGGTTCTTTCTCTCCCAGGATGTCCAACATTGTCATGTAATCCAACCAGAATATCTTGTCTATAGCATTTTGGAATGACTAGTTGTTCAGTGTTGTTCTCTTCCAAATGTCTGTATAGAATACCTCGTTTTATCCTTAGATGTTTGAATTTCTCCTCATCAGAATATCTTATCTATCCCAGTTCTTTAATGGCAACTTCTTATCAATGACTGATTTTCTCCATCTTTCTATGGTGCTATCTTGTCTCTGACTTCTTCTTATTTCTCGCATCTCTATCTGTGCCATAGGTGTTCCAAAGTCTTCTGTTGCTTCAAGTATGTTGATATTAGCTGTTGGTAGAGTCTCTACATATGGAATGTAATTCATCTTGTTGCATATAGTCTTCACAATGTTGTTTTCAATCTTGATCATATCTGTTTCATCTTGTATAATGTTATGGTAAGGCTATCTTGACATTCCATCTGCGTCTGCGTTCTTTACACCGGCTCTGTATAATATGTCAAAATCATATGCTTCTAGGGCAGAGGCCCATCTTTGTCCGGTTGCGTCGAGTTTGGCAGATGTCAAAACATGTGTAAGTGGATTATTGTCTGTGAGTACTGTGAAATGCTTCAGTGCTAGGTAATCTGAGAATTTGTCTGTCACTGCCCACTTTAAAGCTAAGAACTCCAGTTTAAAAGCGAAGTAGTTTCTTTCCGACTTGGTTAATGATCGACATGCATATGCTATGACTCTCTTCTTTTTGTCTTGAATTTGGTATAAAATTGCTCCTAATGCTTTTGTCGACGCGTCTGTATGTAGTTCAAATGGAAGGCTGAAATCCAGGAATGCTAGTATTGGTGGAGATGCAAGTGTTTCCTTAAGCTGGTTGAATATGCGTTCTTCTTTCTCTGTCCATTGCCAATCTTTGAATACTTTCTTGGAAGTCTTTGAAGATGTTGGAGGTAATAATTCTGTAAGTGGTCTGGTAATCTTTGAAAAATCTCTAATAAATCTTCTGTAGTACCTGCAAAAGGCTAGAAAGGAACGGAGTTCATCTGAATTCTTGGGTGTTGGCCAATTTTTAACTGCATCAATAAAATCCAAAGTCATGAATAACACTGCAGGCATCCTTTCATTTGAAGAAAAATTCACAAATGCTAATAACGTTTTTTTTTCTTTTAAAAATTTATTGCCAGTATTTGCCAAATTAATGTGTACATATATAGGTCCTTTGCAAGTGTATTCTCTTTTTAACTGGTCCCTGCCATTGTGATTTAAGATCCTGTTTAAAGCAGCTTCACCTGAATCAAATAAAACATCAATAGTTTATCATTAAATGAAATTACTAAATGATAATCATACTTTCAATGCTTGCATTTTGTACTAATGTCATCAATGCACATATTCAGTGCCTGACCAATTCATTTTTTAAATACGTACCAATTAACTTCAACCTATATAATTATGTTTTGACAATTAATGAATACATGTATTAATTTTCCTACTTAATGCATTGCTTGATAAAAAATATTTACTGAGCTTTTTCTATTAGTGGTAAAGGTAACTTAACTTTAATAATTAAGGTGCAACTTTTAGAGAGACTTATTTTGTTTAACCATGAATTTCTGTCAAAACTATTCTAATTATTTCAACTATAATTTCGTTTTACCTTGTCTGTTTTAGTCCTTTGCTTTGTTTCATATAGAAACGTCTCTGGGGGATGTACTGTGACCTTTAAGAACAAAATTCATAGTTCATTATAAAAGATATGGAAATAAATTATGACCTATTACATGTATTAATTAGAAGTTAAGTATAAATGTATTTAATATCATCTCTTCAAGACTGTATTCAAAAATATAAAGCAGTTAACAGTCAATATTGTAGTATCTAATTAAATGCTATTGGTGACAAAATTTACATTTAAAAATTATTTTCCAACTGGGTAAATAGAATGTAAAATATTATTTTTTTCAGAATAAATTTGATAAAAATAATTGCTAGCAGACCTGAAATAATACTTGTTTTTTCCATAAATGTATCCAAAAGTTATTACCTGATTTTTTTTATGATTCTGGTTTTTATCTTCTTGTCCAAGGTTCAAATTTCATTTACAACCAGCATATCCCATAATCCAGAATATTGTCATTTTCATTAACAAGACTGTAGCCTTGATTTTTTTCTTTGAAAAGTTACAGAATTTTACACCCAAACATTTTATACAAAATATTGCCTAGAAAATTGCTTATATGTCCACAATTTCTTAATTATCAATAAGATCCTTTGTGATACATGAGCACTATTTCCACAAATACCTCAGATTTCAAATTTTACAACTGTAGAACTGGACTGATTCATCATGCATAATGTTAAACAGGGATATACCACAAATCAAAGCACCCATCATTTTACTTTCACAATCATATAGACATATGAGAAAAAAAGTGTAATGTAGAATTTCAAATTCATAATAAGTATTTAAAGATAACTTTGCAATGTCGGCTTCTAAACAGACTTCATTTAAAATCTATAAAATTGTTTCCCCCCCAGAAAAAATCAAATGGAAGAGTCTGGACTGTAGCAGAATCTATGGTGGGAAAACAGGTGGTTACCATTATCAGATTGGTCAGTGCATGGTGAAAAATTGGTCAGTTGCGTAAAATCATTGTAGAGTAGTAGAGGCAGTGTTTATTTATTTATCCTACTTAACAGGTCATTTATATTACAAACTAGATTGAGAGAGCTTAATGCATGAGTTTATTTCATACACAATTAACTTTACAGAGTGAAGAATAACTCATAATGTCTGCAAATTTGGAGTCTTGAATAAGAACATTTACCAGTTTGTTGTTGTTGTAGTTTTTGTTGTTCTTCTTCTTATACTTTAAAGAACAACGAGTACAGGCCTATGTGAACTATCTCATATTTTAAAACTAAATAATCATATACAATGTACATGTATATACAAATTTAGATTAGCACTCTGAGTTCAAAGTTGCTTACATAATGTTAAAAATTAAATCCTAAGTGTAAATAATGTGCATGCATTCTGTACAATTGCATCAAAGATATTAAAGTATTTAAATAAGAACAATTTTCTAAAAGATTTTTGTATTGTTTGAAGTTTGTATTGTACATCTGTATCATTGAAAATACAGTTGTAGTTTTGGACTTAGATTATTTTTAGCACAAAATATCAGCTCAATATTTTCTAAGTATCAGAATTACATGTGTACATCTAAAACACAGGTCTTGTCTCAAAAATACACCTGTAAAATTGTTAAAATACACCTGTATTTCTTAGTCAAAAGGTCAAATTCAGCAAACACAGGTCCCAATGACCAATGACCTGTATTTTTACAAAAACAGGTGTTTTCCAATCGTCTTACAGTTGTAAAACGGGCTATCATACTTTACAAAGAAGTAAAGAAAGTAAAGAAATATGTATATATATAAATAAATAAATATAAAGCAGTTTCTCTTTTCTATGATGTTCTCTTTAACGTTTATTTGGAACATTGTTATTGATACTTATATGTGAAAAATGCATATTTGATGGTATTTAAACAAATGTTTTAGATAAGAATTGTATATAAGGGATTGTAGAAGTTACATTTTCATACTTAAATTTGTACATTTTATCCACCATTTGTATGGAAATGGAAATGACATAATGTATTCGTTTTTATTCAAGGTACATATGTATTACTTCGCCGTGGTGCAGAGGTAAGCGGTCTCGTTGAGGGTGTGAGAGGCCTATGGTTCAAATCCTAGTCGAGGCAATTCTATTTTTTTTCATGCAAAATTCCATATGTATCAATCTCAAACTGTTATAGAAGAAAATCAAAACGCTGTCGCTGCGTAAGATGACTTATAGTATATAAAAATAAACTTATACAGGAAAGTACATACAGATAGTCAGTATGATTTAGATTGCAAAGATCAGAAAATACCATAGAGCTGCAGCCCTTTGATTTTGTATTGTTAAGTTAAACAATTATTTGGAACATTGTAATTGATACTTATATGTGAAAACATGCATATCTAATGGTATTTAAACAGTGTTTTGGATAAGTAATGTATATAAGGGATTGTAATAGTAACATCTTCCTACTTTATGGAATAAAGAAAAGTGGAGAGGGAGGTGATGTTGAGCTGTAATTTTTAGCAGTATACTTTTTACAAAACAATATATATAATTAAGGTTACTTTTTTCTATTTTTGATTATTATAATGCTGTATTCTGTAGTATCTAAAGATTAACTTTTTTTAAGTAAAGGAACTTTTGTTAAAGTACTGAAATGCAGAAATATGTAAATAATCAATTAGCCAGGCTGCTGACAGATTTATTGCAATTTACGCGTCTGACATATTTATGTTAATTCACGTCACATATATGACAACATAGTGGTTATCATCAATTTTATCTAAGATATTTTTTTGAAGTTTTCTTATCTGATTATCTGTTTGACTTAAAGTAAGGAATTAACAGGCCGCAGACTTTTGACATCTAGCGTTATCATGAGTCTTGATCGAATCATTTTGATTGGTCAAATCAATAATTTCATAACTCATAGAAAGTATTTTCATTGGTTAATTGTTCGATTGTACAGTAATTTCGGTTGTCGTTAAAATAAGGGTCCTGTCCTCGGAGAGTCAGATGTGTTAAGACTCTGAAGTGTAAACTTGTACTTTAATTAAAATAAACGAGGATTGAAAAGGACACCTTCTTATTTCTGTTTTTAGGTAAGTTTATATCTTTACATTGTTTTGTAAGTTAGAAGTTTCAACATAGAATTTACTTAGTCAGAATTATAGGGAATCTTATTTATGTATCTTTTGATTAATCAGCTATGTACTTTTTACAATTTTTGCTGTTTATATTTTTGTCTTGTTATTTGATATAAGTATGTTGAAGATAGAAATTTGATATTTGTATTTTGAAATGTATTTCTTTATTAATTGATATATGTGAGATGTGTTAAGACTCTGAAGTGTAAACTTGTACTTTAATTGAAATAAACGAGGATTGAAAAGGACACCTTCTTATTTCTGTTTTTAGGAAGAAAATATTCCCCATTAAGGTTCGGCGTAACATTATACTAACGTGCATTTTCTTGTAAGTCTATTTTAACTAGGTGACCCTATGGGCCGAGCTAATTTGGACCCGAGGGGCATGATTTATATAACTTGTTGAGGACTGCAACGTGATAATATATGCCAAATATCTAAACTTTACACATTGTAGTTTCTAAGAAGCTTTTAAAAGACCACTTATTATACAAGTCTATGTTAACTGTAGTTTCTAAGAAGCTTTTAAAGACCACTTATTATACAAGTCTATGTTAACTAAGTGATCTCCTGGACAGGGCCATTTTATACACCGGGAGCTTGTCTAACATACATTTTGAGACCAAGTAGATCACAACAAAAGTTATGTGTATTACACATTGTTAATTCTAAGAAGTTTTTAAAGACCACTAATTATACAAGTCTATGTTAAGAAATATTATATTTTTTATTTCTCAAATACTTTTTATATGCCCGAAAGGGCATATTATGTTATACCCCCTAGCGTCCGTCTGTCTGTCTGTCCGTCCGTCCGTCCGTTAGCAATTTGGTTTCCGGAGCATAACTTAAGTTCCATCTGGCCCACAATGTTCAAACTTCATAGGATGATTGTCCATATTGGGTAGAAGACCCCTATTGATTTTGGGGTCAAAAGGTCAAAGGTCAAGGTCACTATTACCTTAAAATTGAAAACAGTTTCAAGAGCATACCTTAAGTTCCATTCGACCCACAATGTTCAAACTTCATAGGATGATTGTCCATATTGGGTAGAAGACCCCTATTGATTTTGGGGTCACAAGGTCAAAGGTCAATATGACCTTGATACTGAAAACAGTTTCCGGAGCATAGCTTAAGTTCAAATTGGCCCACAATGTTCAAACTTCATAGGATGATTGTCCATATTGGGTAGAAGACCCCTATTGATTTTGGGGTCAAAAGGTCAAAGGTCAAGGTCACTATTACCTTAAAATTGAAAACAGTTTCAAGAGCATAACTTAAGTTCCATTCGACCCACAATGTTCAAACTTCATAGGATGATTGTCCATATTGGGTAGAAGACCCCTATTGATTTTGGGGTCACAAGGTCAAAGGTCACTATGACCTTGATACTGAAAACAGTTTCCGGAGCATAGCTTAAGTTCAAATTGGCCCACAATGTTCAAACTTCATAGGATGATTGTCCATATTGGGTAGAAGACCCGTATTGATATTGGGGTCACAAGGTCAAAGGTGAAGGTCACTATTACCTTATAACTGAAAACAGTTTTCGGAGCATAACTTAAGTTCCATTCGACCAACAATGTTTAAACTTCATAGGATGATTGTCCAGAGTGGGTAGAAGACCCCTATTGATTTTGGGGTCAAAAAGTCAAAGGTGAAGGTCACTATTACCTTGATAATGAAAACAGTTTCCGGAGCATATGTTAAGTTCCCTTTGGCCCACAATGTTCAAACTTCATATGATCATTGTCAATTTTGGGTAGAAGACCCCTATTGATTTAGGGGGTCAAAAGGTCAAGGGTCAAGGTCATCCTTACTAAATAAAAAATACTTTCGGGCATATAATGCTCCGACTAGCGGTGCTCTTGTTATTTTTGGTATCTTGTCACAGTTTAAAAAAAACCCTTCTCAATTGCCCTTTAAATGAATCATCTTTGCACCATTGGTTTTGTTATATAATTTATATAATTAAAATGAAACATTATTTTATATGGAAATCAAAATACTAGACTGTTTACATTTTGCTACCTTAACGACATACTGCATGTTCAATAGTTCAATTTCAAGCTTTTAAACATCTAAATACCCTAAAGGAATTATAAATACATTATTAAACATATGTTTGACATTTCTGAAAATTTTTATGAATATGGATTTCTGAGGCATAGTGTTTGTTTGTTTGTTTGTTTCACTTTACGCCTTTTTCCGACAGTATTTCAGTCATATAGGCGGGTAGTTTCCTAACCATCGTTCCTGGAGAGTTACACCAGTACTAGACTACCTTCCTCCGCGCTAAACTACCAAAGCATCTCCCGGGGATCGAACCCACGCCAGAGAGGTAACTGGATTAGAAGTCATCGACTCTAACCCTGAGGCATATTGTAACTTTAAAAGTAATTGCGAAAATCTGTTCAACAGAAACTTTATAACCTAGAGGCTAGGTGTTTCGCGCATATGTGTCTATGCCTTGTGTAGTTCTATAAAAGATAAATTAATCATAGCACGGGGAGTTTAAAAAAATATACTGTCATGAATATTGATTTATTATGTTATTATTACAATTTAAACCGTTGTCAACAAAATGTAAATAAGCATATGACTACTTTGTTCATGTTAACTGAGACAAAAAAGTGTGTGTCTAAGATGTTAGAAACAAAAGAAACAACGTAAATCTTGAGCAAATGCATTCAATAAAGAAAGAGAATAAATTTATTCATATATAGTACACTTGCAAACACAAATACATTGTTCATGTACATACTTAACCATGCCTGATATGTAAGCCTTTTACAATGTGAACTAAAAAAGAAATAGAAATTTCTGTATTTTATTTGAACAGATAGCATTATAAGTTATAACGAAATTCCCGTCAAGAATTCCTATTTCCATGTAGTGCTCACAGCTCCTACCCCATCCTCTGTAATCCCGGAATACGTTTTACAAGTTACATTATTTCACATAGATATCTCCTCTTCTTTTTCTTTCCTCTAAGCGCTGCTCTAATCGCTGCCTCGAATACTTCTCTAACTCCGTCATTTTCTTTAGCAGAACATTCTAAATAACACGCTGCTCCGATTCGTTCCGCCATTGCTCGACCGTCGTCAAATTTTACTGCCTCTTTCTTTTTATTGCTTTGTTCATCAAATACTGACATATCATCGTTCCTTAAGTCTTTCTTATTACCGACAAGAATGATAGGGACACTGAAACAAAAGTGTTTAACTTCCGGTGCCCATTTATTTAAGTAAGCTGTCCTTATCGTCAATGGAAAAACACATAAGAATGACGTCACTATCAGGGTAGGAAAGTGGTCTTAGTCTATCATAGTCATCTTGGCCTGCGGTATCCCATAATGCCACTTCAACTTCTCTGCCATCAATTTCAATATCGGCTACGTAGTTGTCGAATACAGTTGGTATGAAGACTCCGGAAACTGGTCTGTGCTTAGTACTGTAAGAAGGCAAGTTTTACCACAGGAACCGTCCCCAACTATCACTAGCTTTTTCCGAAGTACGGACATCGTTATTTTTTAACGCTTCTTTTCAAAAATACACAACAAAAAACCTTTTTCGTTTAACGAACTTGTTTGTTTGCGATAATTTCATTTATATAATTATTTATAACAAATTTACGCTTTATACACATATATATTTGTAGATCTAAAAATACGCATAGCAAATCGCGTCTAAATATAACCGTGACAGATTAACGCCCATTGGCTAACATTTTTCTATACTAAATAATTATAGACTATTTTAATATATTATATTTTTTATAAATGTTTGAAATTAATAAAGCAAAATATACAGTTATTAAACAGCACTACAATGGAACTGCCTGACTAATTATGTTATTAATTAATCAATTAATTTATCTACATTGTTTTTATCTATTTATTGATTTATTCTATTAACATGTGAACACTTTAGCTTAAAATACATGTAGTTTTAAGATTACTCAACGAAAACATGATGGACCAACAGTATAAAAAGTAAAAATGGTTCAGCTAAAAATGGTCCAAATAAATAACTGCTTTCATAACTCCAGTTATAACTTCAGAAAATTAAAATACATAGAAGTAGATATTTATATTTTTAACCCAGTAGAATTTGTTTGATTATAAAGAATCCGAACGCATACCTGAATACTTAGCGCTTGGTAATTATGACTTCTTATCAAAGTTAGGACAGTTCTCAAAGATCCATAAATTATCAACGAGTCCGTGACAGTATGCTCAAGTAAAATCAAATTAGGCAGTGAAAAGTACCAGCTGCGGTTACAAGATAAATCAAGGAATATCATTTTCATTGCATCAAATTAATACAATAATAATAATACATGTATCAACAAGATAGAAAAAAGGCATTATAAATGTTTAATTAATGATAGTACATTTTTCTAGTTGCTTCCCTTGAAATGAGCCAAAATATTCCAAGAAAATCAAACTTGAGAAAAATGTAATAAGATGTTAGGAAAAGTAAAAAGATTCAAGTAGATTTTTAATGATTTAATTGAACTATGTGCGATTAATGATTGATTTTGCAGTATTTACCACTATATTTCTACTGCGTGACTAACGCAGTAAGGGATGTATTGGACATTTTGATATCTTTTTAGTAGCGAGAGCCAGTTACTTTCTTTGTTCACTTCACAATAATTCAATTTTAAATACACGTCCAAAAATAACGTGAATTAAATTTACATGTATCATATAGGCATTATTATAGATTGACTCATGACCCTTCCCTGTAGTCAAAAGTAAATATAAACAAACTGAACTTTTTTATTTGTATATGTCACAATTAAGTACATGTAAATTCTTTTAGGAAAAAATAAAGAGTATTTTCGGAAATATTTTTAGATTAATTTAAATGTCGCATTGACAGCTACAGTAACAACGGTCACTCGATCCGTTCTCTTTCTTTTCGTTTTCTTTTTTGTCTCAAAACAATCGTCTTTAACATTACTTAAACGTACGTTGCATTTGAAAGTAAAGCTTATGAATCCAAGAGAATTCATTTCAAATTGATTATTTTAAATACCGCGCATGGATTGATTTAGGTCAGTACGTAATGTATTTAATTTTCCCGCGGCTTAAATTAATACCAACAAAGTTATGTCCTAAGTATAATTTGATTGTACACAAAGTTATTTAGTTAAAACATAACTTTATGCAATATGTCAATGCGCAAAAATCTGGAATATCTATGCTAATTATAGAAGCAACCACTAACCAATAGAAATTTACTTACCTGGGTTATAATTAGACTTGGTTCGTTATTTTTTTTTTTTAGATCTATATTAAACACGAAAGTATGAATATTTTGAGATTTTTAAGAAGAGTTTAACAAAACAATAAGAAAATGTCTGTAATTCGTAAAAAGTTAGTGATAGTTAGGGACGGATCTTGCGGTAAAACTTGCCTTCTAACTGTATTAAGCACAGACAGGTTTCCTGAATTTTATATTCCAACTGTTTTTGAAACTAGCGTCACAGACATTGTAATGAATGGGAATGTGGTAGAGATGGGCTTATGGGACACAGCCGGCCAGGATGACTATGATAGACTGAGACCTCTTTCAATCCCGACACCGATGTTATTCTTATGTGTTCCAGATAGTTTAGAAAATGTATCTGAAAAATGGACACCAGAAGTGAAACACTTTTGTTACAATGTTCCAATTGTTCTTGTTGGAAATAAGAAAGACTTAAGAAATGATGAATCAACTAAGCGTGAACTTGAAAAAAGAAAACAAGAAGTAGTAACGTTTGAAAGTGGACGTGCGATGGCGGAACATATCGGAGCAGTGTGTTATCTAGAATGTTCTGCTTTGAAAAATGAAGGAGTGAGAGAAGTGTTCGAAGAAGCAACAAGGGCTGCGTTAAAAGGGGAGGAAAAGAAGAAAAGAATTAAATGTAAAATAATGTGACTTGTGTGTTTCGACTAGGAAAATGTAAGGACTGAACTTTTATATATCTGTCAAGAACAATGACGGAATGATTAAGGGAGGTGATCGAGACAGAAAAGGTTTCGCGTTAAATGAACAGCTAAAGAAGAGAGAAAGTTGTTATCAGAATAATTTGCTAAGGACAATAGTGAGGTTGGAGAAGTACCAGTATTTCAGGCAGCAGAATAACATCTGCTCGAACGGCGAAGAAAATGATGGCGATAACATGAAGAATAATGTAACATTTGAGACATTTGAAACACTATTTTAAACGGTTACACATTTCGTCACAGTTTCGTTTGTGTCAATGATTATAAACATTTGCGATTTTATTTCTTTTGGAAAAAAAAAACATTAATATCTAGTAAAGGTTCAATATAACCACGATGGCTTGACGCATTTAGACTGCCTTACACAATTTTAGAAATAATTGTAACATCATAAATATGACTATACATGTATATTGTTGCATTCTTAGAATTCATTTAGTTTTTTTGCCAAGTAACTCCCGAATATTCCGTGGACTTTCATAGCATTGTGCATTGTATTATAAACTTTGCAATCATTTAAATTATTGAACTAATTACTAAATGACTGACCATTGCTCTCTAATCATTATATGTATACTAGTTATATTATCATATTACATTCCATCACAGCGTTAGTTTACATATGTTTTATCTGTTGTATAAAATACAGCGAAAAATGAAAAATTGCGATGAACGATTTGATCGAATGGTTTTATATTATGCTTTTATGGTGAATCCTGTTAATTTCAATTTAATGTTGCTAATATTATTTTAAAATGATAATCAAAAAGATGTTTATTAACATAATAGTCTCTAATCCAAAGCCAACAAAACTACCGATCCAAACATTACTGTTGCTTAACGATAAGATATGAAGCATACGTATATTCAATTTTGTCAAAATTTTGTGTTGGTATTCGGAAAAGAAAATAAATCGACAAATAACAACAACACTATGAGTGATATACTCTGAATGATATAGATTTTATCTCATTAAAAAACCCAGACTTTCACTTATAAGCATAAACTCTGTCTAATCGCTGTAAAATTTTTTAATTTTAAGTGATAGTCTGGGGGCTTATTTAATGAGATAAAAGCCATTATATCATCCATAGTGATGTTCACATATTTCTTTCATGGCCTTTGCTTTAATTTATGATTCCGTAAATTTCTTTATAAGTGTTTTGTGTATCTTGTTCTGTAAATTATATTTCACAATTCAAAGACAATTACTGCACTAAGACAAGTCACCGCAATAATGACTTTATTCCGCACTTTGCCTCATATAGACGTGTTTTGACGGCTTCTCGACCCCCCTTTTTGATTGAATGGCCCGTTTCACAGTTGTTGAATTCTGTTGTTCTCTTAAAGATATCAACAAAACAAACAATTTTAAATTGATGTTAAATACCTACTCTCTCACATGTGTACTGGTATTGAAAAATATATTTCCTCCTCACAGGTGAAAGAAACAATAACACACAACTGCCTTTTAAAAATCTAAATATTTTTTCTAAGGTGAAACAAACAATAATTTGAATGTGGAATTTGGATTTTTTTCAGCCTTAGAGAGTCAAAATGATGCCAGTTTTTACTGTGGATTCTGTAATCTACATGTCAATTCCATAGAACAGATGGAACAACATAGAAGTGGTAAACTGTTTATTTATCTTACATAACAATATCAATAAAGTGGAACAGACAGTCAGAACAAGTTAAAGTTTGCTTCATCTTTTCTAAAGGTTAAATATGTATTTCTTTTTAAAAATCGTTTCAAATAAAAAGAATTAGAGTGGAAAATGAAATTAGTTTATTGATCTCGTATCTGACGTCATATGACATCATTGTAAGCATTCCTTTTTTATGCTGTGCATATATCCTGTAATAATGCACTTGATTGCCCTAAGCGTGTTAAAATTGTTGGCAAAGTCAGGTCAGTATTACCTTAAAATGTACATGGAGTTTGAAGCACTTTGTATCTGGAAATTGAAAAAATTATCATTAATTATGTCATAAAAATATTTTTTTAAGTTACTGTAAAAATTAACAATTCCCTCAATCTACTACGTCACATTAGACAAATAAAAACATAACTCAGTCTTACTTTCAATTTCAAATTGTAATTTGTAACCGAAGCACTTGGGTAACCGATGATACAACAATTCATACAATATCACACAATAATGTTTAAGTACTACATTAAAGAAAACACTTGGGCGCCATTTTACAAATTTACAAATGCATATCTGTTCACACTCTACCTATGAATGAAACATATTTTATTCATAATTATCTGTTTTCTATTTTTGAAAAAGAAATAAAAAATTAAACGATGTAAACCGGTCGGTTACCCAAAGCTGAATGAACTTACACAGACTGAAATACTGCACGAAAATATCGTGCACTCATG
Source organism: Ruditapes philippinarum (assembly GCF_026571515.1). NCBI lineage: Eukaryota > Metazoa > Mollusca > Bivalvia > Venerida > Veneridae > Ruditapes > Ruditapes philippinarum. The sequence goes on along the minus strand of NW_026859582.1, from coordinate 19,267 downwards.
TCACGCTTTTACTAAATTTCCTGACGATGACTACGTTACCTTAAGGGAAAATAATTTCCTTCTAATTCGTTCCTCAAACGAAAGAAATTATATTTCCCTCAATCTACTACGTCACATTAGACAAATAAAAACACAACTCAGTTCTTAACTTTCAATTTCAAAGTTGGTAATTTGTACCGGGAAGCACTTGGGGAACCGAATGAAATTTAAAGGCAACGGGAAAAAAAAAACTTAATATCTTATTAAAATGATAATAATAATAAAAAAATTTAAACAAAAATCAGAATGATAGAATGTGAACGAAATTTATTCTAATGAACAATATTCTAATGAACAATATCAATCATGATACATGTATATTCATACAAATATAACACACATATTGCTACATATCAAAAGTTAATGAAGCTTACTGTCAATCAAAATTCACAATCCTAAAGATAAAGATACAGATAAACGCTCATTTAAATCGTCTTTCACATATCCACTTTTGCACTGTCGCTAAGCCAGCGACCATGCCGTTTAAATAACCTGTCTTTTACTCCTTTATTAGCGGCAACAGTAGCACCGCCTGACCTTAAAGAATGTAAGCAGTACTGCTTGACATCTTTAACATGTGGCTTTAAAGCCCTAAGAAATTCTTCACGTAAAGTCGTGTATGACATAGCCTTGTTAACTTTTCTCACAGAATACCTTTCTTTTGAACAATTCAAATTACAAAATACAAAATCATCATTTTTAAGTGACGACCATGATATAAATTTCTGAATATTAACAACTGGACATAAACAAGTTCCTGTTTTAGCTATAGTTATCCAAGACCCATCTCTATATTTATCAGTCTTACTGCTTTCTATAAAAATTGACATGTATGTTTGAAAGAAAACAATATCAGACACTTTAATACTTAACAATTCGGAACTTCTCAAAAATCCAGAAAAGGCTAGAAGACACGCACAAATGATTCTCTGATTTTTTAAATTTTTTGAAGAATACAAATGATCATACATTTTTGATAATATGTCCCTTGTAAAAGGTTCTTTTTTTCACTGTTGGTTTGCCCAGTAATCTTTTAGATGATTCTAAAATATTTGTAACTAACTTTGAATCAGTTGGCGATTTAAAGTCAAATAAATCATGAAACCATTTAACTGCATAAAAAGCAGAAATCACAGGACTTGGCGTATTTGCTGTCTGTATCAATGAAGCCAAATAAATTGCGAAAGGAAAAACCTTAGCAGGAAAGATACCCCCACTCCTTAAACCATTACCCTTTGCCCATTTCTCCCAGCGAGAAAAACTGTTCTCATATTTCCGACTTGTGCTATCAGCCCTCGACTTGCGTAATAGATCCGGGAGTAGGTCCACCTTTCCTGCCAAAACTTCGGGTAATGCATCAATTTCATCTTTATGCGTCTGTGAAAATAAACGTGTAATAAAAGAAAACAATTAGTAAGTATGCTTGAAATGTAAATTTACAAATAATCACAATAAAAAACAATTTGACTGTACATTTTATCAATCAATTAAGTTTTGTCACTGATAAATTCCTTTTATCATATCTGACAAATATGTCTATCTCCGGCAATACTGCCTTTCCACTAACAACTATGTCTTTTCCCTGGCAATACTGCCTTTTCACTGACAATACTGTCTATTGCTGGCAATACTGCCTTTTCACTGATCTTTTCACTGACTTTTGCTTATTAAAAGGGGAACAACTCTTAAATAAAATACTGATATAAGTAATACGATTAATCTGCCTTTGAAAAATCAATAAATAAAGCTATCACTCGGAATTTTAAATCTGTATTGCCGAAAATACCTTTCCCGGACTTACATCGAGTATAAAAATCTCTATTTGTAGGCAAATCTATCCAATCCTTAACGCTAGACATAAAATTTCCGTTTTGACAGAGAATAGGCCAAAATACAGCTGATTTCCAGCAAGGCACGACAATAACACCTTTTGCTTTATCAAATTTCATCTTTGACGATACTCTTTGAATTATTGATATTGGTGGGACAAATTATCCGAAATCACTGCCCCAAAACTCTGTGAATGCGTCTACCCCTTCAGAAGATGGATTCCAATATCTGGAATAAAAACAATCTACTTTCGCATTATTTTCGGAAGCAAACCAGTCTATTTCAAAAAGATCAAAACGTTTTTGGAGTAACTCAAAAGTTTGAGAGAAAAGTCCCTAATCGTCAAAATCTACAATTGTTATAAATAATAAGCTTTATCATTCTTCAAACGAGGGATCCATTCAACTCAAGAAAAATTGAATTTGACAAACAAAACTGAAAAATCTTATAAGATATTTCCTGTTAGTCTTTTTTCATAGAACCTTTTTCACTATTGTGACAACCGCTTGATTATCCGAGAACCATTGAACCCTTTCATGAGCTAAAATATGAATCAAGGACTGTAAAACTCTATACACAGCTTCAAGCTCTCTCCAAGTGGAGGAATAACTAGATTCTTTACAATTCCAATTACCACGGGAAACCCCATTTATAGTTGACACTTCATCCCCTGCATAACCCGTGCAGCTGGCATCAGAATATACTATTTTAGAAACCTTTTGATTCTGAAATATATCTCTGCTATTTATCAAACTAACGTTGGACTTCCAAAATAATAATTGTTCGACAGACTCTGGAGAAAGAGAAATATATGAATCCCAGTGCTTCGCGGTAAGTACATCCGCACTTAAATATCTCGTTATGATCTGTGTCACGTGACCTAACACTACTGACATCGAAATAAGTTGACCAACAATACTGGCAACATTTCGTACAGGAACCCGTCTATGAACTTTATGCATATTTAAAAGTTCAATAATAGTGTCATTTGCTTTAATCAATCTACGATCCGGAATATAAATAATACTCGAAACGGAATTTAATACAATTCCTAAATATTCCATAATTTGAACAGGGATCCAAATTGACTTCTGTGCGTTAGGTATAAAACCGGAAAGTAGCAAATCTTTTTTAATATCGGACGAAAGCTTTTCCGTCTTATTAAAATCTACATCGCACCCAAACCCATCGTCTAAAAACATAGAAACCATTTTTCCTTCACTACGCCACTTCTTAACAAGTGGTCTTGTTAACTTTGTAAAAAATATAGCAAGCGCTTGATAATCCGAAAGGAAGAACAAGAAACTTATAATACTTAACAATGCCGTTATCTGGCCATGCGAACCCTAGAAATTCTGTGTGGGGCTGATAAATATCAATGAAATGATATGCACTCGTTAAATCAAATTTGAGTAAATAAACACCTTCTCGAAGATATGAAAGTACTACTTTTAAATCCTCAAATTTAACAGATTGTTTCCAGAGATGATGATTAACAATTCGCAAATCAAGAATAAGTCTTTTCTTACCAGACCTTTGCACAGAAACAGTTTATGGATTTACAATATATGGAATAACAGAACATCTTTTAATTAAAGATCTATCTAACAAATCTTGAATAGCATCATTTACAAAATCTGATTCCAACAAAGCTGATTTATTATTTTTGCAAACTGTTTTAGGCGGAAGTGAATACAACGGCAATTTATAACCATTCTTTATGGTATCTAAAATAAAATCACTTGAACCTATACAACGCCAAAATTGAAAAAGTTCTTTTAATCTTCCTTTCACAATTATATGTTTTTGACCCTGCTCATACTCGTAATAATTGTGTGTAAACTTATCAAGATTATAAAAATACTCATCTTTAAAGAAGTCTTCATGAGAAGGATTTTGCTCACACTTTTTACTTTCCACTGGATGACTGGTTCCCGGCTGGGACTGATGGACGGGTGATGTTTGGACAATTCTTTCGGAAGTGGTCGCCGCAGGCAAAGCAGGGCCCAAGTAAACCTGAGTTATACACACATGGTTGCATGTAGCTTCTTGAACTGAAGTTGTTTGATGAGCCACGAAAAGACTTCCCTCTAGGAAACGTTGATATGGGTTGATAGCGAAAATCATTCGTACTTGAAAACTTAGCACCAGTGTAGGAACCAGCATCGTCACGAGAATAGGATGACGTGGCCGCACCCTTGCCACGTGAGCTTGAACGTTTGCGCTTCAGAGCTCGAGCCTCAGCCTTGTAGATTTTGCTTTCGTCTTCTGAATCACTAGCGACGGGATTTGTTTCATACTGCCTCACAGTTTCCCAGCCGCCCGAAGAAGTATCTGCGATGCGTATCAATTTGTTTCGTTTTTTAAACTTGTCTGATAGTTCTAAACAAAGCTCTTTAGAATAGTCAAACTTCTGATTATCTAAAGCCCAAACTAGCTGTTCTACTGTACTGCTCATGTCACTATTAAATTCATATTTGATCTTGTTACCTTGAAAACGCCAAGAAAAGTCCCTCTCGGTTTTCAACTTTTTCACTTCGTTGACGACACTTTGAGAATTTCCTTGAACTTCTGCACGCAGAGCTCTTACTTCTTCCCGCTGCTGCCTTAATTCAAACAAAACTTCTCTTATTGAAGAATTCTCTGGCTGTAAAATAGCAGAACTAGTTTCGTCATTTTCAGCCTTGCCGCATGTACATGTACAAATTACTTCTGTTGTGTTTAGTATGTAAAATTAAACGATGTAAACCGGTCGGTTACCCAAAGCTGAATGAACTTACACAGACTGAAATACTGCACGAAAATATCGTGCACTCATGTCACGCTTTTACTAAATTTCCTGACGATGACTACGTTACCTTAAGGGAAAATAATTTCCTTCTAATTCGTTCCTCAAACAAAAGAAATTATATAACTCTGATACAGTTGAATATAATAAATGAAGACTAATTGTCATTTGTCTCTCATTGCTTATTCAGAAATCATGCGAGATTAGTAGTCGGTCACTTACAGGAGCAATGGTATCACTGGTGAGTCAGCTAGGAAAGTAGGTCCGGTGGATGGACCGCCAAGATATTACAACACATGTTATAAATTGGCGTAAAAGCAAAAAAAATAATAATAAATAATAAAAAAGTTGAGAATGCCAAAAACTTGCAACAAGGGACACAACTCCCACATTCTGCTGCGAAGAAGAAATTTGTGCCAAGCAGTGGAACAGAATCATCTGACCATGTTGTTATGCCGACACCACCTCTGCCTCCAGCAACTTTACTGGAGTTAAAACCACTCACTTATGATAAATAGATACTATATTTTTTACATTAAATTTTTGTAACGCTAAACCTGGTGAATTTTTAATGGACTTGTCCAGCTTCCATTGTTGGAACTGTACATTATCAATTTTAGAGGTAACAAAATGAACATTTAACGTCAGTCAACATTATAAAGCCTAATCAGACTGTAATTGTTCTAAACTAGTGGCAGAGGCTAATTTCTCCTGGTTTCAAGCTGGTTAATGGATCTGTAGAGGATATTTGTTTGTTTTGCATGTAAGATCGAAATATATTTCAGTGAGTGGACGCCAGATGCAATATTTATAAGAGTGACTACGCCACTATTGAGAATATTATAGCTTGTGTTTATGAGTGAAATATATTTCAATCTTACGTGCAAAACTAAGAGATTTTTATGTTTTTTTAGTCTTTTTTACTTGTTTTTGCTTTGAACATCATGCGTTCTTCTTCATGACGTCATCACATCATGATATCACCGTAGCAATTTTGAAATTTAGTTCTGTTAAATGTCTCGAATTTCGTAACATTTTTAACAAATGTATACAGTTATTTACTTGCTCCTTCTAAAGAAGCAAAATTTACGTATGACAGAATTTATACCTGTTGATAATTCCATTTAGTTTTGAACTAATATTTTCATCCGCATTCAAATATAGTTTTAGCTACAGTGAAAACTATCAAATATAATTTCACTGTGAAAATTATCAAATATAATTTCACACTTTCCACTACAAAGCATGACTGTAATAAACAATGATTATTTGAACTACAATAGACATGGGCCAAACATTTCACATTGGACCAATCATGTTAATGTTTTTATCTAGTGTAAAAGTCTTTATTTTAGGGTCTACAGCCGTCAAGCCTTGTTTTGATTTACATTAATATTGTTTTGTTAGCACTACATCTATGCTATTTGATGTTAATGAAATATTTTTTGTTATTTATGACTAAATTTATTTGGGGTGATAATTCTTTTATTTTAAGATATCATTTACAAGTCTATACATTTTTATTATCATGCATGTTCTTTAATTGATCATCTTATTGCTAATTAAATTTCAGTATTTTACAGTGAAATTGTTCTTTTTGTCATGAATTTAACAAGATATAAATTTTACAGTATGTCACTATTTCGCAGTAACAAGTTAACTGCTATTAAATTATATAAGAAGTTAACCTGTTATTGCACTAAGGTAACAAGTTGTATGTTGTTTATCCCTAACATTTTGTATAAAGGACTTGTCCTGCTTTGAAATTTGGAGGATTGGAAGAGTCCACTGTTGGTGTGACGTAATCAGATATTAAAATATGCAGCCAACAACATAGTGTCTCATCAAACAAAATCTATGTTAGGGCTGACTTTTTTATTTCACTGGCATCTTGGGTCCTTAGTTACCGGTATCCTCTATATATTCAAAGGGTAGTTAGTCTTATACTCATACTTATTTCAGCTCAATTGTGAACTATAGTTCTTGCAACACAAGAAAAATTGTTATGTATTTTCATTTTAACATGCTAATAGAATGAGACTCAGTATGATATGTTTAAATTCATTAAATTAAGATTTGATTTTCACGATGACATCATTTTGTTTATGATGTCACATCTACCATTATATCACTTCTAAATTTGTACATTATCGTTTAATATTAAAGGGTATAAAGCTATATCTAATGAAAATATTTTAACAGAAGTTAAAAACATTTAGATTATAATATTTCCATAATCGTCTGGTCTACTGCCACTCATGAAATATTTATTTTCATACCACTTGGAAAATATGAATCCAGTATTTATAGAAAATCTTGAATATCCTCTATTATATCTAATGAAAATTTTTAACAGAATTCAAAAATTTTGATTTTGTCATTTCCGTAATCTATTTGTCAATTGTTGTAAGAGTTTTAACACAGAATGTTTCTGATATTTTACACACATGGATACTGTAAATAAACAGAATCTAATGTATTATGCTGCTATTTTAAGAAGGAATTTTTACCATTTAACAATGATGTTGTTCATGAGCCATTCACTCAAAAGGCAAAATGATATGAGCCGCGTCATGACAAAACCAACATAAGCGGTTTGCGACCAGCATGGATCCAGACCAGCCTGCGGATCCACGCAGCCTGATCAGGATCCATGCTGTTCGCTTACTAACTCTATTACAAGTAGAGAAACTGATAGCGAACAGCATGGATCCTGATCAGACTGCGCGGAATGCACATGCTGGTCTGGATCCATGCTGGTCGAAAAGGCTCTATGTTGGTTTTGTCATGGGGCGGCTCAAATTTAATATAAAGAGGATATTCAAGTTTTTAGCTCACCTGTCACAAAGTGACAGGGTGAGCTTTTGTGATCGCTTTTCGTCCGGCGTCCGTCCGGCGTCCGTAAACTTTTACTTTAAATGACATCTCCTCATAAACCACTAAGCCAATTTCATCCAAACTTCACATGAATGTTCCTTTGGTGGTCACCTTTGAAAATTGTTCAAAGAATTTAATTCCATGCAGAACTCTGGTTGCCATGGCAACCAAAAGAAAAAACTTTAAATATCTTCTTCTAAAAAATCCAAAGAGCTAGAGCTTAGATATTTGACATGAAACATCTTCTAGTGAGTGTCTACAAAGTTTGTTCAAATAAAAGCCCTGGGGTCAAAATTGGCCCCGCCCCAGGGGTCATTGATTTTCCCTATATGCATATAGTAAAACCTTAAAAAAGCTTCTTTAAAAGAACCCAAAGACCTATAGCTAAGATATTTAGCATGAAACATCCTCTAATGGGTGTCTACAAGGTTTGTTCAAATAAAAGCCCTGGGGTCAAAATTGGCCCCGCCCCAGGGGGTAATTGATTTTCCCTATATGCATATAGTAAAAACTTAAAAAATCTTCTTGTAAAGAACCCAAAGACCTAGAGCTAAGATATTAAGCATGAAACATCCTGTAATAGGTGTCTACCAAGTTTGTTCAAATTAAAGCCCTGGGGTCAAAATTGGCCCCGCCCCGGGGGTCATTGATTTTCCCAAAATGCATATAGTAAAACTTAAAAAATCTTCTTTTAAAGAACCCAAAGACCTAAAGCTAAGATATTTAGCATGAAACATCCTCTAATGGGTGTCTACCAAGTTTGTTCAAATAAAAGCCCTGGGGTCAAAATTGGCCCCGCCCCAGGGGGTCATTGATTTTCCCTATATGCATATAGTAAAAACTTAAAAAATCTTCTTTTAAAGAACCCAAAGAGCTAGAGCTAAGATATTTAGCTTGAAACATGTGCTAATGGATGTCTACCAAGTTTGTTCAAATAAGAGCCCTGGGGTCAAAATTGGCCCTGCTCCGGGGGTCATTGATTTTTCTTATGTGTGTATAGCAAAAACTTAAAAAATCTTCTTTGAAAAAAACAAATAGCTAGAGTTTAGATACTAAGCTTGAAACAACTTCTAGTGAGTGTCTACCAAGTTTGTTGTAATAAAAGCCCTGGGGTCAAAATTGGCCCCGCTCCGGGGGTCATTCATTTTCCTTATATGTGTATAACAAAAACTTAAAAAATCTTCTTTGAAAAAACTCAAGTAGCTAGAGTTTAGATATTAAGCACGAAGCATCTTCTAGTGAGTGTCTACAAAGTTTGTTCAAATAAAAGACCTGGGGTCAAAATTGGCCCCGCCCCGGTGACATTGATTTTCCTTATATATGTATAGCAAAAACTTAAAAATCTTCTTTGAAAAAACCCGAAAAGCTAGAGTTTAGATATTAAGCATGAAACATTTTCTAGTAAGTGTCTACAAAGATTGTTCAAATAAAAGCCCTTGGGTCAAAACTGGCCCTGCCCCAGGTGTGTCATTGTTTTTAACTATATGTGTAAAGAAAAAACTTGACCAGCTAGACCTTAGATGTTTAGCATGAAACATCTTCTAATGGGTGTCTACCAAGTTTGTTCAAATAAAAGCCCTTTGGTTTAAACTGGCCCCACTCCGGGGGCCTATATACAGGTGAGCGACTTCAGGGCCATCATGGCCCTCTTGTTTCTATAAATACTGGATATTGTTTTATTGAGTATGAAAATTATTCCACAAGTGGTGGTAGCCACAAGTGAAATATGATAAAAAAAATTTGTAGTAAAACTTTAATTTCCTATTAGTTATTACCTTTTTTTTCTTTTTTGACCTGACCTTTTGATTCAAAAGACTTGACCTTATTTTTTTTGTTTTAGGTGAATTTAGAAAAAGTAGTCCAGACATAAGTGAAAATATGGAAAATACGTTTCACAGCAGTGAAAAATGAAAATTTTCAGTGAAGATACAGAAAAGGAAAATATGCATTTTATTTTTATCAATATTTCATTAAAGGAATAGGAATGGATGGATTGATGTCTGTCTAATATAAATATTCATCATTTAAAAAGAGAAACCATGACAGTTTTCCTATTGACATCAACCCTGTAAGAGAGAAATTCGTGTTTTAAGACACTATTTTTCACTTGAGAAATAAGTTCATGGGCGCCACCATTTTGGCGTTCTGTCATTCTCGCGAGACAGACGAGACCGAGATTGTGACGTCTTATACCCACTTCCGGTATAGGTGTACACGCTGGTACAACTGAAATATATCTTGATGAAGAACTTATTAATTTTATTGCGTACATTATATATTATTTATGAAAACATCATATGGAACTGAATTGCTTTATTAATTAATTGAAGACGCTGCGACATTAATTATCATTTGTCCGATTTTCAAGCTTGCTGGTGATCTCACCACATGGTTTAAGCAATGACAGCTTAATTTTCAAAGATAAACCATAAATTTAATTTGGGTACTATGAGAAACTTCTTCAAATTGACGATATATCCTTTTATTTTGTACTTAATTTTCGCTAGACAAGCTGTCCAAATAGGGTACATCGCCGGTCATGTATCTTTTTTTCAGGTAAAATATCAACTAAATACAATATGCTGAGGACGCGTTTTTCCGCCATTGACGCTAAAAATGAGAATGGCGCAGGAAAATCGGCAGCCAGACTAATATCGTATGAAAACAAAACTGTCCATTAGGTTATTTTGGCACCTAATCAAAGCTGGTACCAACAGCAACAGGTTGCCCATTCCCCTATAATTACGCATATTCTCGGGTTTATCCAGTTCCCTAAAGCTTTTTTCCACGTTATCTACTTACCAAATTCCTTTCCCCGACAGATACGCATTTCTACTACCGTAAATTTAATCCAATAAAACAAAAAATCACAAATCTACTTAATATTTAAAATGATTATTGGTAACTGAAAAAAAATGTGTTGCTATTTTATGACGTCCAGTAATTTACTACGGTGTGGAACCTGATTCCCCCTAAGGTCATTCAGTTCACTGATGAAGCGTAAAAAAATAGATGTCTATTTCGTCATAAGAATGTATGACAAGGGTGATTAACCAATCAGGGCAACATTGTGCATGATCAAAAGGTCTGTCGGCACAGAGGCATACAAGGAGCAATAAAAATCGTCAGTACACAGTATGACAGGAATTAGGAGCAATTAAAATGGACAATGCGCAATATTAAACATAATTAAGTAGTAAGAACCAGCAATTGTGTGAATAAATTATGCAAATTAGATTTTTGAGCAGCCAATAAAAATGATTTGCCTATAGTTAATATTAGGCTACGATTACGATGCGCAGCATCATACGTTGACAGACATGTTAACAATTTACTTTTGAAAAGAGTTGCTTATATTTTTAAATGTGTACATCAATTATAACATATGAAAAAAAACCAACAAACACTGAAAATGATTGTTGTTAGGCTCTTGATAATTGCGACAATTACCGACGGTACTGTATAGAAGTTTGTCCATCAAGGAAAGTTTGCATGTTCCGTAAAAGGCATTGTAAAATTCTATTGTCAGTCCCTGGATAGGTTTTAATTAAGGCTAATTAATTGATTGACTGTGCTTTTATGTTTGATATTTATCTACTGTTTTTAAAATTATATAATTTTTTTTGCATTTCACCGTTTTTTTTTTCATTCAATGTTCTTTTTATTTATTCATTCCACTCCGATCATTTTTTTATTCGATCCATGTGCTTAAAATTAACAAAAATGATTTAATAATTCATACAAATTAAAGAACAAATGATAAGCATAAAAATCAACAATTTTATAACGTTCGACTTCCATATAATTTTGAAAAGTGCCGTACGGCTAGACAATACAGTGCGTCCTGGCTAGTCGTTTGTGACTCACGTACGGCTAGAACTTTCGTAGCTAGCCGTACGTTTCTTTATTTTTTATTATTATTTTTTTTATATTATTACGTATTTTGAACCATAAAAAATCTCCTCTACACCTCCTGTGAAAATTAAATTGTCTGGTCAAAACTTCATTATATTAATATTTCCTTACGATTCAACTAAATACTTCATTATATTAATATTTCCTTACGATTCAACTAGATTTATCATGAATCTAAAGATGTGGGGAAATGACATCACGCGCACCTGTTTTTACACCGCCAATACACAAACATGGCCGCGCTTACTGATTTGTAGAAATCGGTGATTTAGCGATTGAAATTTTGTTATCATTCGTTTAATATTATTATTTGGCGGCAGAAAATTTGCAGATTTATTATTTATAGTATTTTTTTTACTGAAATTAAGTTTTTATTCTAACCTTGTTTTTCCCTTTAATAAGTACATTGTATATACATGTAATAAACATATTTCATATTTTTCTTATTTATTTACTGGCATGCGAGCAGTTCCCGTACAGAAGCAGTACCCGTATTTTTCATTTAAACGCTTGATTTTTACATGCATTCTTCAAAAATTCATTTCAAATCAAGCAGATACATAAACAAGACAAAATCTAAGTGTCAGTTCGGCAATACGTATAAAAAGTCTCATTTTAAATCACTTTCACCTGTGCGTTGTAAAAACGTGACATTGTTTTATCTGGGGGAATTCCGTCTTTGCTCGCATGCGCAAACATACTTACACGTGAGGCATGTTGAAGGGTTTTCCACTAATACCACCTGTTTACAGATAAGAAGGCAATGTGATGAAAACTTGTTTAATTATCAGAATTTTGACCAATATTACTATATAAAATAATTTTATGGCTTTGATGCGTAAAATATCATGCATACAAGCATGCCATCGCATGTGAATGCGTTGGGGGTAACGGTACCGGGTAATAGATACACGCGTTTAGTCTACTTTCTATTTTCTGAATTACATCTATTTATCTCTTAGAAAATGGTCTGTTCAACAATTATAAATGAAAAATAGGTCCGATATAATAAAATTGTATAATTATAATGGGTTAAATTTTATGTACGGGAACTACTTCTCTTCATTCAAAATAATGGATAATTTCGGTACCCCATATGAGGCCTCATAACTAAGGGTTATTCTATGTTTAGAACATGATGGAATTTCCATGATTTGTGTGACGAGCCGAATATTGATGTGTAACATTCAAATTTTGGTGAGTGAGCGTAATAAAAAATAATGATTAAGTAACTACGATTTTTGTACGGAAACTGCTCGCATGCCAGTAGCATATTTTCAGATAATGATTTTTAAAAATTTAAACAAACATTTTAGAAACTGCAGGCTTTATACACTTTAATCATTAGACTCGATTGCTCTGTTTATATAGTAATGAAATAATGTTAGAATGTTGTATATTGTACAAGAATCTGTTTAGGTTGCTTTACCAGTACTTGATGTTGGTATATTTAGAGTTTTATGCTGTATTTAGTTGTTACCAGACACCCAAATTTGTTAAGCTATGTACTACTGAATGAAATGTTATAAATTTTGATTTACGAAAATAAATACCAAAATTTTTTTATTTTATTTTTATGCCCCCCTTTGGAGAAGAAGGGGTATATTGTTTTCCTTATGTCGGTCCGTCGGTCTGTCTGTCCGTCGGTAGACCACATGGTTTCCACTGATTATCTTGAAAACTATTTATCACGAAGTCTTCATATTTCAAATAGTGATTGTTCATAACTAGTAGATTTTGGGGTCAGTAGATCTAGGGTCAAGGTCACAGAGGCCTTAAATGTCAGAATGGTTTCCGCATATTATCTTGAAGACTTTTTATCACAAAGTCTTCATAATTCACATACTGATTGGTCATAACTAGAAAGTGACCTCTATTGATTTTGAAGTCACTATGTCAAAGGTCAAGGTCACAGGGATTTTAGCTCACCTGTCACTTTGTGACAGGGTGAGTTTCGTCCGGCGTCTGTCCGATGTCCGTCGGTCGTCCGTAAACTTTTACTTTAAATGACATCTTCTCATAAACCACTAAGCCAATTTCATCCAGACTTCACAGAAATGTTCCTTTGGTGGTCACCTTTGAAAATTGTTCAAAGAATTTAATTCCATGCAGAACTCTGGTTGCCATGGCAACCAAAAGAAAAAACTTTAAATATCTTCTTCTAAGAAACCCAAAGAGCTAGAGCTTAGATATTTGGCATGAAACATCTTCAAGTGGGTGTCTACCAAGTTTGTTCAAATAAAAGCCCTGGGGTCAAAATTGGCCCCGCCCAAGGGGGTCATTGATTTTTCCGATATGTATATAGTAAAAACTAAAAAAAAATCTACTTTTAAAGAACCCAAAGAGCTAGAGCTAAGATATTTAGCATGAAACATGTTCTAATGGATGTCTACCAAGTTTGTTCAAATAAGAGCCCTAGGGTCAAAATTGGCCCCGCCCACAGGGGGTCATTGATTTTCCCTATATGAAGATAGTAAAAACTTAAAAATCTTCTTTTAGAACCCAAAGAGCTAGAGCTAATATATTTAGCATGAAACATGTTCTAATAGATGTCTTCCAAGTTTGATCAAATAAGAGCCCTGGGGTCAAAATTGGCCCAGCCCGGGGGACAATGATTTTCCTTAAATGTGTATAGCAAAAACTTAAAAATCTTCTTCGAAAAAAAAAAAACGAATAGCTAGAGTTTAGATATTAAGCATGAAACATCTTCTAGTAAGTGTCTACAAAGATTGTTCAAATAAAAGCCCAGGGGTCAAAACTGGCCCTGCCCCAGGGGTGTCATTGTTTTTAAATATATATGTAAAGAAAAAACTTAAAAAATCTTCTTTTAAAAAACCCAACGAGCTAGACCTTAGATGTTAAGCATGAAACATCTTCTAACGGTTGTCTACCAAGTTTGTTCGAATAAAAGCCCAGGTTTAAACTGGCCCCACTCTGGGGGGCCTATATACAGGTGAGTGACTTCAGGGCCATCATGGCCCTCTTGTTGAATGTTAGTATGGTTTCCTGAAAGCTATTTATCACAAAGTGTTCATATTTTTAATATTGATTGGTCATAACTATTAGATGACCCCTATCGATTTTGGGTCACTAGTTCAAAGGTCTAGGTCACAGGGGCCTTAAATGTTTCATTTTCTTGAAAACTATTTATCATAAAGTTTCATTATTTTTCTTCTTTTTTTTGTGAGTCAAGGGCTAGAAAGGTTGGCTTATGTGTCGTTCGACATTTCTTGTTATTTTTTGTGTTATTCTATTATTAAGATATTTAGCAAATATGATCATATTGTTTAGTTTAGCTGTAGAACTTGTTTAAAGAAGACTAGATATAAAAATCTGGAAACAAAGTGATCCCTCGGAAGCATTAATCACAACAATATTACATAAAAATTGCAGACTCGGTTTGATCGAGTCTGTACATGAGATATAATGAATAAATGCAACATCCCTCAGGCCCCCTATCATCGGCTTGAGCGGTACTCAATTCTGAACACTAATAATAGTTCTGGCATCAATGATCCAGAAGGACCAGAAAAATGTAATAACACTGAAGTGAAGTACGGGACAACTTTTTACAGCTGCCACACAGCACTTGACACCTGCTGTTGTGAAGTATAAAAATCTGGAAACAAAGTGATCACTCTGAAGCATTAATCACAACAATATTACATGAAAATTGCAGACTTGGTTTGATGGAGTCTGTACATGAAGGAAAATGAATAGTTGCAACATCCCTCACGCCCCGTAGCACCGGCTTGAGCGGTACTCAATTCTCAACACTTAATAGTCACCCAATATTAGAAGGATCAATTTTTACGTAAATTGTATTACCTGAGCCTGACCTTGATTCAAGATGGCTTTACCTGCAGCATGTAGTATTTCAATCTTTTGTTTGTCCATTTACTTTATTATGCCCCCGCCATGTAATGGCCGGGGCATATAGTGTTACCCTGTTCCGTCATTCCGTCCTTCCATCATTCCGTCCTTCCGTCATTCTGTCCTTCCGTCCTTCCGTCATTCTGTCATTCCGTCATTATCAGTTTCCGTTCATTATCTTAGTAATGGTTGCACATATTCAACTCAAATTTGACATATGGATATGTCATCATGAGAAAATACAGGTCAAGTTCGAATTTGGTCATGGTTCGATGATTTTTGGCAGAGTTATGCCCCTTTTACTTTGAAAATAATATGAAATTTTCAGTTTCCGTTCATTATCTCCCCAACGGTACACACATTCAACTCAAATTTGACATATGGATATGTCATGAGAAAATACAGGTCAAGTTCGAATTTGGTCATGGTTCAATGATTTTTTTGGCAGAGTTATGTCCCTTCCACTTTGAAAAATAATAATAGAAACATCTTAGGAATAAGCAGTTTAAGTTTGAATTTGGTCGTGGTTCAATGATTTTGGACAAACTTATCTTTCTTGAATATTGGAAAAATTTTGAACTTTCAGTTTCAGCACTCATACTTTTGTGGAAATGTATGTAGCCATTATTTTGGCTACAAATATGAAAATTGCTATTTTCAAAAGGTTAAGACTGAATAATTTCAGTGTCTTGAACATTGTAAAGAAAATGGTTTTTGTTAAAATTTTAAAAGTTTTTAAAGGGGTTTTGGGAAATTAAAATGGAAAAAAATTTAAAATTTTTTGCAAAAAAAATTTTTGGAAAATATATATTTAAAATCTGAAATTTTTGGGGCATGCCGGGGGGATCTGTTTCTTTATGGAAAACAAATTTTTAGTTTAACCCAAAAAAGAAAAAGGGGAAATTTCCCTTAAAGGGAAAGTTTAAAAATGAAAAAATTTTCGGCTCGGTTTTAAAGGAGTCCTTTTTAAAAAAGATGGTACTTGAAAAAGCAAAATTTGTCCACGTTTTTTTGCACCCAAGCCTTTTTTTGGCCCCCTTAATTTTTCCCCAAAAAAAAAAAAACAAAATGGCGGGAAAATTTTGAAAAAAAGAAAACCCAAAGGGAATTTAATAAACCCAAAGAAATTCCCCAAAAAGTCAGGCTTCAATTTTTAGCTCTCCTGAGTTACAATGTGCTCAGGGTTGAGCCATTTAGGAACACGTGATTCATTAATGGCGTCAAACTTTTTCTTTAATAGCCAATATTGTTAAAACTGTTACATTTTTATCTTATGTGCAGAAATATTATCCATAAAAATTAGATCAAAAATGAAAAAAATCAAAGGTATTAAAATAAATGGTATTGAATAAAAATTATTTCAATTTGCAGACGATACAACTGTTATACTTAATGGCACTGATGAGTCTTAAATGAAGTCCTAAACACACTTGCAGATTTTTCTTTATTTTTCAGGTCTTAAGGTTAATTTTGATAAAACCAAGAGATTGTTTGGATTGGTAAACTTAAATATAGTACAAATAGCATTAAAACTAAATGGAAATTATCTTGGAACCAGTCTTTCTTTTGATATGTTAGGTATAAAATTCATGTAGAACTTAAGAAAATGGTGACAATTAATTATGATGAAAAAATGAATAAAATGCGGAAAGTATTTATCCAATTGGAAACGAAGAAATTTAACTCCAATCAGAAGAATCGTAGTCGTTAAATCTTTATTGTTATCAATATTCACACATTTATTTACAAACTCTGCCAAATCCAAGTCCTTATATAATTAAAGACTTAACTGAAACTTTCAGAGATTTTTGTCTGGCATGGTCAAATGTAAAATTTAAGCAAGAGGTCTTTAGACAAAGTATTGATAAAGGTGGTCTAGGAATGATAGACGTTGAAGCATATTTTACTCTTTAAAGATATCTTGGATAAGAAGAATTTTAGTCAATAATGGTAAATGGATAGGTTTGGCATGCTCAATTTTTGATATTAAGAAATTAATTAATTGTGGTATAGGGTATTTTAGAAAAAAAAGGTTAGTGAGATAAATAATGATTTTTGGAAGGACACTTTGAATGCATATTATATGTTCTGTAAAATTGTAGAAAACAAATCAAAATGAGTTATATTCTCATCCAATTTTCTATAACCCTTTAATAAACTATTGGCAATCAACCAGTGTTCTTTAAAAACTGGTTTAATGCAGGTGTACATGTCATAGGTGATCTTTTGAAATCAAATGGACAATTTTATAGTTTTTAAAATGAATTAATGACAAATATAACATAAATTCTAACTTTATACATTATCTTGGTATTGTAAATAGTGTATCCAGTTTCCTTTCATCTTATGATAGAACATGTAATGTCCTACAGAGACCTTTTATACCACCTTTTTTAAAAGATATTTTAAAATTTACTAAGGGCACACATACCTATGTATGAGGCACATTTATTAAAACCAAGATAATACTACTTGTATATCAAAATGGTGTGAAAAGCTCAATGTAACATTAAGTGAAGATGATTGGAGTTACATTTTTTTCTTTACCTTTTAAAATATCAATGATTCAGGCCTTCAATGGTTTCAGTACAGAATTAATCATAGAATAATAGCAACTAATCATTAATTTTTTAAAATGAAATTAAACAGATAACGAACTCTGTGAGATTTTGTAAAAATGAGAAGGAAACATTAGAACAACATGTTTTGGTTTTGTCCGATAATAAACAATTTAATATTTTCTGTTTTTGAAAAGTAACGGCATTTTTAGATCTTTTGCTCAACTGTTGTAATTTTATCCTTGGTTTGAAAGATAGTAGTAAGTAATTCAACCTGCAATAAATACGATTTTCCTTTTTCTGAAAAGAATATATTTACAACTGTAGATTAAAAGAACAAGTACCAAATACTACAAGAGCACACCAATATATTTAGTACCTATTTGCAATTCTGAGTGAGAAAGCAATTTATCAGAAAGATTTTGATACCTTCCATAAGACCTGGAATCTTTTTTTTGTCAAAAGATAGACCCATAGTTTCCCTTTCATAGTTTTGTAAAGCTAAAACCGATGATCAGAAGTATAAATGATCAAAATATATTTTACATGCAAAACCTGTTTTTCTTTCACTTTTTTTTATCTTTTTTTTTTTCATATAAAAACAAATATATAATTTAGTTCCTTGTTAACTGAATAATATATAACATATGATTATATGTAAATTGGTAAATATGGTTGTAATTGTATATTCGTCATAACGCCTGCAATACATTATATGTTGTTACTGTTAATTATTTCATATGTTTTATATGTTTTATATACACAAGATATAATGTACGTATAGAGCAGGATGTCCTCGACCTGCATATCACCTATTGACGAGGAAAATAAATTATGTAAAAAAACAAACAAAAAAAACAAAAAAAAACAAAAAAACCGTGAAAATGGTTTAAAAAAAAAAAAAAAAAAAAAAAAAAATATTGTTAAAACTAGGCAGAAATGTTTCTCCCATGAATCTCTTTAAAAGCTGTTCAAAAAATCATTCCATGCTAAATTCTGGTTGCCATGGCAACCGAAAGAGAAAAAAAATTTAACTAAAAATCCAAAGAGCTATAGCTTAGATATTTAACAGCACACATCTTCTTTTAGGTGTCTACCAATTATTTTCAAATAAAAAATCAGGGGCAAAAATTTTGGCTCCATAGCAACCATAAATTTTTATAGCAACCAGTGACTTTTCATAGCCTTCATTGACCATTGACACAACCACTAATTTTCCATAGCAACCTGTGACTTCCATAGCAACCAGTGATTTTCAATAACACAACCAGTGATTTTCCATAGCAACCACTATTTTCCCCTAGCAAACCCGTGTTTCCAATGCAAAAAAGTGATTTCTTTGCAAAACATTGATTTTAAAAAAAACCTAACTTTTAATAAAACCACT